>NC_135221.1:19802536-19935036 GCF_052324685.1 Brachyhypopomus gauderio | reverse complement strand
GACAGGTGAACAGTAGAGACTCTGCTGCCCTCTTGTGGCAGGGAGAGTCATGTCTGATGAACCTTGCCTGTAGAAGGCCTTTAGCACTGCCATGTGGGCACCATTTACACCATTAAGGGAATTGGCTTCCAGAACATTCCATGAATTTTGAGTAACTTGTTTGGATATATGTGAACAGTGCTGCTGATGTCTTTAAAGTCTGTGTTAGAAATGACTGCCTTTACTCTTCAGTTTGAATAAGCTGATACATGGGTCTACTGTTTCTCAAAAGGTCAAAGGGTAACCTCCAAAGGGTGTTACAAGTGGCCTTAAATTTTTCTGTTGTAACCCGTGGAGACTTGGGTCTAACGAACCCAAACTTCAATAAGTGCTTTTAACGAGAAGATTTATTCAGCCCAATGTGTGGCTGTGTTCAGGCCTGTGTGTGGTAAAGAGCTCGTTTAGGAGTTATCCTCAGGTGAATGGGAGAGGGCTCACTTACGCTAACACCAGTTCTCTGACCACCACTCAGATCAGAAATGCTTAGACTATGAATGTAATGCATCTTTGTATCTGTCCAGTCGTGAGACCACAATATGCACGGTCATTACCTTTTATTGTTTTAGTGTCATTTTAATCAGTTGTCTTGTGTTAATGCTGAACTGTTATTAGCAGTTCTTTTTTTTTTGAAGAGAAAAGGATTTTGCACCAAGGTTTTGTACTATTGCAACTTGCGTTCACACAATCATTAAGCAAAAGCAACAGACGTACAGTATGGGGCCAAACACTGCTTATGCACAATTTATATATAAACTCCACTTAAGATATGCAACATACTCCTTTATTATGAACAACACTTTTAATATGTAACTGTAGAGCCAATGAATTAAAGCATATACATTTTAATGTCTTGTGTTTTTTGTATTAGGTGTGTACAATCGTGTTTTTATGGTGTGATTTTTGTTTCAATAGTTCCACAAAAGCAAAAGTAAATCCAAGAACAGAAAGTATATGTTATGAATGCAAAACAGAAAAATATATATCAAAAGTATATATTTTTTATATAATTGGTTATTTGAAACTTATTTTCGTTTGCATTTTGACAAGTTTTTGGTTCCATTGTTTTAGTTTTTTTGGATTTTCCCAGTAAGGTCTTTTGCTTCTGGAATCTCTCTTTGCTTCTGGTTCGTTTTTTGCTTCTGACTTTTGGAACACATTTCACGTGTGGGAGGGTCTTAGATGAAGGCGTTCCTCTGCAATCTCCATTGGTCACTGATTCCGGACTGACACAGAGCTCTGAGACCGCCTCTGGGACCAAGCCACGCCCACCCCACCAGCCTCCCAGCGTTTTCAAACATGGCGGAACGCGGTGGTTCTGTTTCACAGTAGCATGTAAACTAAGTTTTACCATAAAAGTTTATACAAAGGTTATAATTAATTGGTAAATGGTCTGTAGATATTGCAAATGTACACTGTATAATAACTACATTAAGCATGGCAGTTAATATTTAGCACACTTCACCAGCGCGAGCTTTTTAAAATTTTAGTGAACTGGATGCAGGCATGAAAATCTGTCACCTTGCGGCGAAATTCGCCGTTTTTGAAGTATTTTGCGGTAAAACAAACTCTTATGAAAAATAGGTAGATAGTAAAATAAGAAACAAGATTTTTTTGTAGTTCTAAATGATGAACCCTGGTATTTTTTACACTCATTTTTGCCGCTGATGTTATTTATTGGTTCATTAAGATATAATGGTTTTGACTGAGCCATCTGGAATGGCGGAAGCGGCTCGCGTTTACGGATCTGGCTCCATATATTGACAAGACAGGTCAATATTTTTCAGCGCGACATTACCGTGAGAGAGGTCAACAGGGAAGAGCGTGTTTAAAGCTAGCCTTTAAATTATTTTTAATTTAATCGCTGCTGTAGCTTCTGTCACCGTTTTGCTACATTCACAATAGTAGCGACTAGTTACTCGCTCCTCCTGGATCATTCGCTAGCGTCCCCGCGGGTCTAAAGTGAGAAGGAAATTAATCCGCACTCTGCGTTTCAATGGACTACTCTTCTTACTCGCACCCCTCCAAGTTAAAATCTTTTTGTTTTTATCTCTGAGTCGGACAGTGTCTGAATGTCATGTCTGACATGTATTATGTTTAGTATCTCTATGTTCAATGGTTCAATGAATATTGTTCACTTCTTAATAAAATATGGACAGCACAAGATGCATGTGATGTGTGTTTGTGTGTGGTACCTGCAGAACACTGAAAAACAGTGTGAGTGAACAAAGCTGGTTGTATATAGGGTGGCCACTTTTCAGTATTGCTTTAATTTTTGTATTTGGCTTTAATTTTGGTATTTTTTACTATTATGGATTTTACTATATTTGGCATCACCTCTCGTACACCAGCTGCCCCCCACCCCCCGTCCGTCGCCATACCAGATATTGCAAATACTCATATTTCTTCCACACATCAATGTTCTCTCCATCCAGTTCACTAAAATTTTAAAAAGCTCGTGCTGGTGAGCATGCTTAATGTAGTTATTATACAGTGTACATTTGCAATATCTACAGACCATTTACCAATTAATAATAACCTTTGTATAAACTTTTATGGTAAAACTTAGTTTACATGCTACTGTGAAACAGAACCACCGCGTTCCGCCATGTTTGAAAACGCTGGGAGGCTGGTGGGGTGGGCGTGGCTTGGTCCCAGAGGCGGTCTCAGAGCTCTGTGTCAGTCCGGAATCAGTGACCAATGGAGATTGCAGAGGAACGCCTTCATCTAAGACCCTCCCACACGTGAAATGTGTTCCAAAAGTCAGAAGCAAAAAACGAACCAGAAGCAAAGAGAGATTCCAGAAGCAAAAGACCTTACTGGGAAAATCCAAAAAAACTAAAACAATGGAACCAAAAACTTGTCAAAATGCAAACGAAAATAAGTTTCAAATAACCAATTATATAAAAAATATATACTTTTGATATATATTTTTCTGTTTTGCATTCATAACATATACTTTCTGCTCTTGGATTTACTTTTGCTTTTGTGGAACTATTGAAACAAAAATCACACCATATGTTTTTGTTTTGTTTTTTGCTGTCCAGTTTAAGTGTCGAGGAGAGAAATGGCCGCTAGGTAGCAGCACGCTTCTGTTTGTATAGTAACTGCGTTTACACTGCGAGCCGTTTTATGGACGTCTATGGTCCGCTGTTTTGCTGTAGATGAGCACTGAGCCCTTTATTTGAACCCCCCCCCCCTGTCATTGTATACGAAAAACAATTTAACATCGGATGAGGAATCCCTCGGTCATCGGACAAGAGTTTTGAGAGTGTCAGGAATCGTGTGGAGTCCGAAACTGGAGGGGAATAGAGAGACCGTGAGATGAAATGACAACGTCAACACTACAGGTAACGGCTACAGCTAGCGTCACCTAGGCGCTCGCGCAGCCGTGCGGCTACATGCTACATGGCTAGTACACGCTAGCTGGCTAGCAGCCTGTCGAATAACTTACCGTTGTGTGAACAGTGTTATGAATTGTGAATATGTGCCCATTATGGCCTTTTAACAAACTCGGTACCTCACGTCCAATTTGTAACTGACGTTATACGACAAGCAGCAATATTACCGTTGTAACCGGCGGTTACCGTTGTAACAGGGGCACACACAGTCTTCATTACTGTGTTTACACCTACTGTTGACATAAACAGTCTATGTGTGGTAACACACACACAAATACATACATGCTGTATTTACCGTGTTTATTCTTTCTTATATCAGTTACATACATGTCCATTATTGATGCAGCATTCTTTACCCAGAGTGCATGTCATCTAACCCTGTTTCTGATATACAGCAAGGTTAATACAGAGAGTAACCCCCAGCAGTAGATGCCCTCGTGCAGGGCTGTCTGTGTATTTAAGGGAGTTGAGCAGTCATGTTGGTTTGTGTTTATTCTGAAACCCTTTGCCTGTCTACAGAAAGCGATCGATCTGGTCACCAAAGCGACAGAGGAGGACAAGGCGAGGAACTATGAGGAGGCGCTACGGCTCTATCAGCACGCCGTCGAATACTTCCTGCATGCTATAAAGTGTGAGTGGACGCACGGAGTCAGGCTGGGTTGTCCGGTTTCTTAAATACAGCTCAATACAGGGACACAGTGAGGTGTTTACATACAGTTCAATACAGGGACACAGTGAGGTATTTAAATACAGCTCAATACAGGGACACAGTGAGGTGTTTAAACACAGCTCAATACAGGGACACAGTGAGGTGTTTAAATACAGTTCAATACAGGGACACAGTGAGGTATTTAAATACAGCTCAATACAGGGACACGGTGAGGTATTTAAATACAGCTCAATACAGGGACACAATGAGGTGTTTACATACAGCTCAATACAGGGACGCAGTGAGGTGTTTAAATACAGCTCAATACAGGGACACGGTGAGGTGTTTAAATACAGCTCAATACAGGGACACGGTGAGGTGTTTAAATACAGCTCAATACAGGGACACGGTGAGGTGTTTAAATACAGCTCAATACAGGGACACGGTGAGGTGTTTAAATACAGCTCAATACAGGGACACGGTGAGGTGTTTAAATACAGCTCAATACAGGGACACGGTGAGGTGTTTAAATACAGCTCAATACAGGGACACGATGAGGTGTTTAAATACAGGGACACGGTGAGGTGTTTAAACACAGCTCAATACAGGGACACGGTGAGGTGTTTAAATACAGCTCAATACAGGGACACGGTGAGGTGTTTAAATACAGCTCAATACAGGGACACAGTGAGGTGTTTAAATACAGCTCAATACAGGGACATCGTGAGGGGGAGTGGCAGCATTACACTGTAGTCCACACCTACTTACCAGTGTTTCCAGTCAGTGCCCCAGATGGAAGAAGCACAGGTTTAAGTTCAGGTGCAGGTTTAAGTACAGGTTTAAGTACAGGTTTAGGTACATGTTTAGGTCCAGGACGTGGTATTCAGCAGCTTCCACTTGAGTTTTCTTTGCTTGCAGATGAGGCTCACAGTGACAAGGCTAAAGAAAGCATACGTGGGAAATGTATGCAGTATCTGGACCGCGCAGAGAAACTGAAGGAGTACCTGAAGAACAAAGACAAGCAGGGCAAGAAGCCAGTGAAGGAGGCACAGAGCAATGACAAGTACCTGCCCCTCTACACCATCATCTGCCCCTCTACACCATCATCTGCCCCTCTACACCATCATCTGTCCCTCTACACCATCATCTGTCCCTCTACACCATCATCTGTCCCTCTACACCATCATCTGCCCCTCTACACCATCATCTGCCCCTCTACACCATCATCTGCCCCTCTACACCATCATCTGCCCCTCTACACCATCATCTGTCCCTCTACACCATCATCTGCCCCTCTACACCATCATCTGCCCCTCTACACCATCATCTGCCCCTCTACACCATCATCTGTCCCTCTACACCATCATCTGCCCCTCTACACCATCATCTGCCCCTCTACACCATCATCTGTCCCTCTACACCATCATCTGCCCCTCTATACGATCACATCTGTGCTACACAATCCTGTCCACTTCCTGCCCTACACACATGCACACATCTCCTCAGTGAGGCAGGGTGTCTGCTGGGTCCAAATGTCCACTGTGTGTGTGTCCTGTAGGAGTGACAGTGACAGTGAGGGGGAAAACCCAGAGAAGAAAAAACTGCAAGAGCATTTGATGGGTGAGTGTTTGTTTGTGTGTATGTGTGTGTGTGTGTGTCACATTTACTTGACACTTATTTGATTGGTTGTTTATGGTTGCTGGTTTCCAAATAAGAAGGATGTGGAGTAGGTTCAGCTAATGGTTATACCACTGCAAGATGGTTGGTCTCACAGTGCTGGTTACATGGACGTGGGTTAGGGTGTGGGTGTGTAATGTGGGCGTGGGTGTTTGTGGGCTGATAATCACCTCTTAAACACATGCCTCGGGCACATTAACAATGACCAAGGATGTGTGGGTATGTGTTACAGGTGCTATAGTCATGGAGAAGCCCAACGTCAGCTGGAATGATGTAGCAGGGCTGGAGGGAGCCAAAGAGGCTCTGAAGGAGGCTGTAATTCTGCCCATTAAATTCCCCCACCTGTTCACAGGTAGAGACATTTGGTCTATTAAATTCCCTAGACAGTTGCCCTCTCCTTCAGTTTGGCAATGAGAATCGTGTGTGTGTGTGTGTGTGTGTGTGTGTGTGTGTGTGTTGCAGGTAAGCGTACTCCGTGGAGGGGGATCCTGCTGTTCGGACCTCCAGGGACAGGGAAGTCCTACCTGGCCAAGGCTGTAGCCACCGAAGCCAACAACTCCACCTTCTTCTCCGTCTCCTCCTCAGACCTCATGTCCAAGTGGCTTGGAGAGAGTGAGAAGTGAGACACCTTTGCTTTACATCCCCTACTGCACACACACACACACACACACACACACACACACACAGCCACAGTAAACAAGTCTGAGGTTCAGAACCTGCTGCTCTCTCCCCCCCACTCAGGCTGGTGCGGAACCTGTTTGAACTGGCCCGCCTGCGTAAGCCCTCGATCATCTTCATCGATGAGGTGGACTCGCTGTGTGGCTCCAGGAGTGAGAACGAGAGTGAGGCGGCACGCAGGATCAAGACGGAGTTCCTGGTGCAGATGCAGGGTGAGTGCAGGAGGAGGTGGAGGGGTGTGGGTGGTGTCACGGGGAGGTGGAGGGGTGTGGGTGGTGTCACGGGGAGGTGGAGGGGTGTGGGTGGTGTCACGGGGAGGTGGAGGGGTGTGGGTGGTGTCACGGGGAGGTGGAGGGGTGTGGGTGGTGTCACGGGGAGGTGGAGGGGTGTGGGTGGTGTCACGGGGAGGTGGAGGGGTGTGGGTGGTGTCACGGGGAGGTGGAGGGGTGTGGGTGGTGTCACGGGGAAGGTGGAGGGGTGTGGGTGGTGTCACGGGGGAGGTGGTTGTGGTGGTGGTGCGTGGAATGACTCTCGGCTCAAAGTGTCTTTTTGGGTGTCACTGCTGGCAGGTGTTGGGAATAACAATGATAAGATCCTTGTTCTGGGGGCCACCAACATCCCCTGGGTCCTTGACGCTGCTATTCGGAGGAGGTCAGTGTGTGTGTGTGTGTGTGTTTGATCTACCTATTGATGATGTAGTGGGTGAGTGACTCTCTCTCTATACTGAGGGCTTGTTGTAGTTGGTGTAGGGTGAGTGTAGTGGGTGTATGACTCCACCTGTGCTGTAGGTTTGAGAAGCGTATCTACATCCCCCTCCCGGAGGAACCGGCCCGGGCCGCCATGTTCAGGCTGCACCTGGGCAACACGCCCCACAGCCTGTGTGAGGGGGACCTGCGTCAGCTGGCACGCAGCACAGACGGATACTCGGGCGCCGACATCAGCGTCATCGTCAGAGACGCACTGATGCAGCCCGTCCGCAAAGTACAGTCAGCCACACACTTCAAGAAGGTAACACACACACACACACACACACACACACTGTCCTGTCAGTAGGGTGGAGGGGATTTGATGCCAACCGCGGTCACATTACCCTTCCCCCTCCCATATTAACCCCGTCCTCTTGACTGTGTGCTGATACAATAGCAACACTGGAAGCTCCAACTTTTGTGTGACTCCATGGCAACTCGTTGCCATAACGCTACCTGTTGATATGGCAGGTGCGAGGGCCGTCTCGAAGTAACCCCTCAACAATGGTGGATGACCTCCTGACCCCCTGCTCCCCTGGTGACCCTGCTGCCATAGAAATGACCTGGATGGAAGTGCCTGGAGACAAGCTACTGGAGCCCATAGTGTGTATGGTAAGACACACACACAAACTTCTGAAATGTACACACTTCTAATATTCACACATTTGAACACGCGTTCCTAATATACACACGTAAATAAGGTTTTGTACAGTATGATAGCTGCTGTGTGCTGTGTGCGTCCCCGTTTGTCCATCCAGGCTGATATGCAGCGTTCTCTCACCACCACTCGTCCCACAGTGAACGCTGAAGACTTACTGAAGGTGAAGAAGTTCACGGAGGACTTTGGACAGGAGGGCTGAGGTCCAGACCTGCCCAGTCAACACTCGTCTCCTCACCCCACCTCTCCTCTTTCAGCCCTTGATCAGGACTGTCCCGTACTACGCTCCAGACCTCACTACACTGCTCCATGTCCCGCTCTCCGCTCCAGAGATCACTACACTGCTTCCCGGTCCTGCTTTCCACAGAAGCGCAGTGGTGACCTCTGACCTTAGGGCCCTCTGATCCACCGTGTCTGATAAGCCCGTGTCTCATGTGGCCTGCGGGAGGGCTGCACACACCTCTCGTGCTATAGGACAGTGAATTTGTACGACTGACTGCGTGTCTACACACTTGTGAATACGAATGCGGCCCTGGTGACCAGCAGGGGGCAGGGTAGCTTTGCCTGTCCTCTTAAACCCCCCCCAGTTTAAGATTTTAAGATCAGTATTACTTTCCTCCGTCC
The DNA here is from genome assembly GCF_052324685.1 of Brachyhypopomus gauderio. Classification (NCBI taxonomy): domain Eukaryota; kingdom Metazoa; phylum Chordata; class Actinopteri; order Gymnotiformes; family Hypopomidae; genus Brachyhypopomus; species Brachyhypopomus gauderio. Next base: position 19,926,567 of record NC_135221.1, on the reverse strand, counting down.
CAGTAGACGCTGCCTGTATGTTTGTTTATCCACTAAAACTGGTGGCGTGACCCTTCATGACTAGTGCATTGCTTTACTTTAGCTAGTTTGACTTTCAGTACACGGCCTTGAACTACGGAGGCCCCACAGCCTCTGTAAACGTGTTTTAATTAAAACAGTTGTGAACATGACTAGAGGAGCTCCAGACTGAATTTCTCATCTGGTGTCGAGTTCAGTTGGATCATCATTTTGGTCTTTGTATACATAGATGTCAAGGTCCAGTTGGATGATGGTGTCAGTCTTGATCGCCATGGGGATTGCACAGCTGACTTCTGTTACGAGTACCGAGTTTGCCTGAATTAATTAAATCTGAATTGTAAAAGAACTTAAACTAGTAACATCTTATTTTAGCTATTTTGTCTTTTTCCAAGCCAGATCAAGCCATCATCGAGTTAAACTAAACTCATTCTGTTGAGTTGTTAGAGTAAGATTCACATTTAGCAGATTCTTTTATTTACCCTTTACAAAAAAAGTCCCCAAAAATAGCAGCATAGCAGACTACATTATAACTGGGAAACATATTGTGAACTTATTCTATTTTCTCTCTCTCACATACACTCTCACACACAAGTCTGTAGGCTGAAGAACTAAGGACATATAACAAACATGACATCAAATATGTAACTGTTACCAGAGGGTAAGTTACACATCACATATGTAACTGTTACCAGAGGGTAAGTTACACATCACATATGTAACTGTTACCAGAGGGTAAGTTACACATCACATATGTAACTGTTACCAGAGGGTAAGTTACACATCACATATGTAACTGTTACCAGAGGGTAAGTTACACATCATTTAGTGACACATTTCTTGTCACTGCCCCAATGCACCCCCACACTGTCAAATTTATTCACACATGTACACACACACACACACACACACACACACATCTGAGTACTGTCAAATACATTCATGCATGTACACACATTGAGCACTGTCAAGTACACACACCCAGTGTAGTCCTCATGGCATGTCTGCTCTGTTCCAGCTCCTAACAGTTTGAGAACTAAACTCAACCCTGGGGCTGGGACTAACCCTCAGAGCTAAACTCAACCCTGGGGATGAGACTAACCCTCAGAGCTAAACTCAACCCTGGGGATGAGACTAACCCTCAGAGCTAAACTCAATCCTGGACCTGGTCGGGGGGTCTTGGTTGTCTGGGCCAGGTGATGCACGTTTCTTCCCTTGGATTGGCTGCTGACTGCAGGACTATGATGCAAGTGTTCGACCCCCTTTGCTTCGTTTTGATTGGCTCTCGATTGCAGGCCCCGCCCGTTTGTTTCGATGGTGGGGGAACGTGGGCATGAGCTCAGGCTCACATGCTGTGAAGAAAATACAAACATTACAAATACAAAAACTCTTACCAAACACAACAAACATGACAAACACAACCTGCTACTTACGCAGAGGCTTTTCTTTGAAGTAGGAACTTTCCAGGGAGTCCTGTGCAGAAGCCCTAACACAAAGAGTGAGACCATCAGAAGCCCTAACACGTTGCCAATTTACACACACACTAGTGATCATTATGGTCCACTAGCTGTGGTGCCAGGCAGCCCTAGACCCAGCACCCAGGGAGCAGTTGTGTTTAAGTGCTTGGCTCAAGGGCACCTCCGTCATGGCCTCGCCGGGAATCGAACCCACAACCCTCCGGTCACAAGACCGGATTCCTTAACCAGACCATGACTGCCCCACAGCAGAGACCATCAGTCTTAAACAGGGGTTAAGGCATTAGGGGATAGGGGTTAGGGGTTAGGGCATTATGGGATAGGGGTTAGAGGTTAGGGTGTGCATGTGCTCACCTGCGCAGTGGGTTGTACATAAAGAGCAGATTGAGGAGGCGGAGTCCAGCCTCAGACAGCCAGGTAAACTTGTTCTTAAGGTTGTTGTAGGGCTGCTTCCGCAAACTGTACTGACCAGCCAGGGGCAGGCGAGAGAAACCCTACACACACACACCACAGGTCATGTACATCCATCATTGCAGGCCAGAAAATTGCTTCCTATCTTTAATTGATCGTTCAAACAGCTTCATAACTTTGAAAATGCTTTTTAATATGCTTTTCACAGATATTTATTTACATATGTAATAAACATATGTAGTATTATTTAATGAAAGTATGTATTCTGTAGGTGTTTCTCTGTGCTGTACCGGCCAGATGTTGTCATTTGGTGTACCCAGGAGCTGCACAATCAGATCCAGCTGTTGCACTTCAGAGCTGCCCGGCAGCAAAGGCTTATGGGCCAGGAGCTCTGCCAGGATACAGCCCACCGCCCTGCAGGACACACACACACGGTTCTGTGATGAGCAGTCGTGGTATTGCTGCTGGGTTTAGATGATATGGTCTACACAACCCCATTTGGGTGGATCTGGCTGATCACGGAGATGTGAGGATGGTGTTCGTACCACATGTCCAAGGCGGTGGTCTGGGTCTTCGTCCCCAGGAGCAGCTCTGGAGCCCTGTACCTGGGCACAGCAGCACAGGCGGAGGGGGTGAGAGACTGCTGGTGTCCGTGGGGGAGGATGGGCATAAAGGGTAAACTGGGGGAGGTTGTGACACTCACCACAGCGTCACCACTTTGGGGGTCATCGGCTGCTGGGGGACACCATAGACCCGCGCCAGTCCAAAGTCCGCTGTACAAACACAGGCGGTTGAACACACCCAGCACACTCCACGCTCCACCCTCCCAACCACATCACACCACCCTTACACACTTAACCCGCCTCCCAACAACCCCTCACCCAGATATCCCCAACAACGCCCTGACAGTAGAGTTGTGGGCGCTGCTGGTGAGAGACACTTACCGATCTTCACACAGCCTTTATCAGTCAGGAGCAGATTGGACACCTTCAGATCCCTAAAACACATGAGCACAGAAACGGTCAGCGTCACGCTGACCCTCACAAACACAAAACCAGACCAGGCTGACCGTCGCACACACAAAACCAGACCACGCTGACCGTCGCACACACAAAACCAGACCACGCTGACCCTTACAGTTCTACCTGTGCAGGATGAAGTTGTGGTGCAGATACGCCAGGCCTCTGAGCAGCTGCAGAACGATACACTTCACCTGGAGCAACACAACAGCCGCACACAACGGGTTTACATGCACACAATAACATTGCTTCACCCACAACCAACACTTTATAACTACAATACTACAACTAACACATCGTACAGCAGACATGCAAACACTCATACACACACTCTTTTCCATAATGTGCCAGGAATGGATCTGTGTGTGCACCTGTGCTTCTGAGAAAGGAGACTGCATGTTCTCCAGAAGGCTGGCCAGGTCCTGCTCACAGTAGCTCATCACCAGGAACAGACTGTGGACGTACACAGGCTCAAATCACTTCTGAAACTCTGGACTAATATTACAGAGAAAATACGGTTATTTCACACTTATGCAGCATCTGAACAAGTGACGTAACAGAACAGGCCTGCAGGCGTGGCCACAGGCCATAATGAAGCTGGGAGGAGCTTACTTCTAAACGATTAAGTGAGGTGTGGGAGGAGCTTACCTCTCTGAACAATTCAGTGAGATGTGGGAGGAGCTTACCTCTCTAAACGATTCAGTGAGGTGTGGGAGGAGCTTACCTCTCTAAACGATTCAGTGAGGTGTGGGAGGAACTAACCAAATGATTCAGTGAGGTGTGGGAGGAGCTTATCTCTCTAAACGATTCAGTGAGGTGTGGGAGGAGCTTACCTCTGTAAATGGCTGCCCACCACCACCTCTTTCAGCTCAACGATGTTAGGGTGCCTGAGGCGCAGAAGCAGTGTGATTTCCCTCAGACTGCTGATGGGGATCCCTTAAACACACACAAAAAAAGCCACACACACCATTATACACACACACACAGCACCAATGACTCAGTGAGACATTTTCAATTGTAATAAGAAGGCAGCATGCAGTTCCATTGATGTACCACAAAACAATCTAGTTTAAATGTAACCTCACACACAAATAACATTTGAATTTGTTATAAAATAAGCTTAAATTACACAACCTATTACACATTCAGGATCTAAATTGCCACCTGTTCTAGCTTCTAAATGTGTTGGCGAGACCTGTTATAACCGTAACGTGAGGGTGTGGGGTCCACGCTCACCGTCCTTCTCCTTGTCCATCCGCACCTTCTTCAGCGCTACAATCTCATGTGTGACGGTGTCACGAGCTCTGTCTTTATGGAGAGTAAAGGTGTAGCTAGTGAAGCCATATTAAACCTTTACCACACACACATATTCTCTCAGTCAAAACATGATTTATTTGACAGAACAATACTGTGCAAACACATAGTCTAAAACTTACAAACAATGCCATATGTTCCTTCCCCAATGCGATTCAGCTTTTCAAATTCTTTCACACTTCTGCAGTTCCCCAACTTTAGAGATAAAGGAAAATACAGACAAGTAAGACATGACAGGTACAACACCAATAATTGTAAGCAAACCCCTGACTCTGTGGAATTGGTGTTCTCTGTAAGGGGAGTGTTTCCAACCCCAACACTAGATCCCTAACCCTAGATGACCCAAGGTCTCTCTCTCGACCGGATAACTGGCTGCATGTTGGGGCAGGACTGAGTGACCGGTTCCGTGTACATGGTGACCCACATCCAACTTCACCGACCCGCTGGCTTACCCGGTCCTTCTGCGGCACGACGAACGTTTTGCTGGTTTTTAACGATTTCAGCTTGATGGGCTCTGGTTCTAGATCTGCCCCGGTCTCCATCGCAGAAATATACGTGTCTAAGGGGCTACGCGACGGTTTCACTGCTAGCAGCTGGCGGTCACTAGCAGCAGAGCACTAGCAGCTGCGCGTTTTCGCGAGATCTCGCGATGGTTGAACTCTCACGGAGCTACGGCGTTTGGTTCGTGCGTGGCGTTGTTAGTTTAATAATCCGCATTTCCTGCGAATTGTGCAAGGATGTCAATCTAGGAGTCACAAATATTTGTGTATGGGTAGCACAAGATTAAGCCATATGCTCTACTTGACCGTGGTGTGTTTCAGATCACGTTAGTCAGCACACTGTCAGAGCCGACAGATAATCTCCGGGTAATCTCTAGATTAACGCCAACATCAGTGCGCAACTGAACATAATCTAGCACAGTTGCGTAATTTCCTTCCTCAAACATTAAACTATAGAGTAACCGATGAGTTAAATTTGCTATGTCCGATCTGAAACCCGGATGCGACTTTGCTAGGCACCTCATGAATTAATATGAATTAATGAATTCATGAAATGTACACCTTATTTAGCGCCATTCAGCATATACACGTACCCACGGTCGCTTTAAAAAATCTTTAATATATACATATATATTAAAATAATCCTATAGTGTACCTCAGTGGTGTGTACTTCAGTGTTGTGTGTACTTCAGTGATGTGTGTACCTCAGTGGTGTGTGTATTTCAGTGATGTGTGTGTACCTCAGTGGTGAGGGTCAGTGCCTCTGCCAGTGTTATGCTCTGCCTACAGTGAAGCGCCCGCCCACGACCACAGGGCTCCCGCCTGGCCTGCGCTCTCTGTTGGCCTCTGCGATGGATCTGGTGGGTGCTGGGGCTGTGAGATCCTCACGGGAAGGAGCAGTGATAATGATGGCAGGGGGCGCTGTGGGCTTTTCTGATGGTGGCAGTGGAGATGTGAAACTGCTTTTGGAAGATTCAGGAGCACCTTCACATTCTGTAAAGCACATGCATAGAGTTTATACACGCAATGAAACATCAGAGAAACCTAAATAATACTAGGCATTTTCACTGAGCTCTTAAAAACTAGACTGAATTGCTACCCAAAGCCCTGATTAACTGTACTGGAAAGGTCCAAAAGAGAGTAATTAAAGAGATAAAGGAATGTGACAACTGCACCCTGATCTAGGGTTAGTGTTAGGGTTAGAGTTAGCATTAGAATTAGTGTTAGGATTAGGGTTCGAGTTAGGTTAGGGTCAGGGTGACACCACCAGGATCTTGCACTCCCTAACATGTCTGTGAAAAGAACAACCAGCTTTGGTGTTCACTGGCTACCTAATCAAATGCCACAGAGCTAGATGGTGATTGAGCGGTTACCTGCTGGTTCTGCTGGCCCTGCTGGTCCTGCTGGTTCTGCTGGTCCTGCTGGTCTTCCAGCTGCTGACCCCATTCCTCATTCCTCATTTGAAACTCATAGTGGAAACTGCGGTCTGACGCTGAGGTGTAATAATGGCACTTCTACGTCATTGCAGTACAAATCTCTCTTCCTCCGTCTCTCCCTCTCCCTCCGTCTCTCCTTCTCCCTCTGTCTCTCCCTCTTCCCCCGTCTCTCTCTCTTTCTCCTCTCTCTCTCTCTCATCTCTCTCTTTAAGCCTCTGTGCACTAATCCACTAGGATAAGTTTACTTAGGCTGGGAGAGAAGCCTGTGGTTGCTATGAGAACAGCACAAAAACAGGATTTTTTCCATTTTTCCTTGACAGCAAATAGCAAATTATATATATATAATTCTGTAAATCTGTCTATTGCAGCAGTGACCTGTAACATTATCTTAGATGAGTCAGCAGATAACGTATCTATATTAATGCATTGTAATGTATTACAGATAATGTATTATCAACTGGACTAAATACTAGTCCTCAGACCAAAGTGTACGGGACTGGTGGAACCTTTTTCACTGATGTTGGTACTGTTCGCGTATGTAGTGTTACTGCTGCGGACACTTTGCCCACATTCATTTCGCCAAAATAAAAGTCGATTAATTTCAAAATGTCATTCAAATGTATTGTTATTTTACTTTATGACGTTATGAAATGTTCTTTGTAGAACAACAGACTTTACCATTTATTCGTGTTAAATAAAAGACGTGTTTTGTAGAATCATGAAAAGAGTTCCGTTTACCTTCTTACGACATGATCACATGATCACGCCCAGCTCCCGAACCCGGAAGTGGACACTGACCGCGGATACGGACCAGAAAACAGTGAAAATAAATAAACAAATAATATTAGTCTAATAAGTCGACCGAGGCGCGCCGAGAAATAGAGCCATGGATGGTGAGAATATTCGTCTTCTCTTGAGTTTCTACCACTTTGATACTATCTGGTAGCGATGAAATCATGTTAACTTAGTTACCCTAAGTCACGACGTTAACCAAATGGATGTCGTGTAGCTAGCTAGCTGGCTAACCTCGTCAGGCTAGCAGACTCGCCCAGGACAGTTTTTAAAACCTCAGGGTAACATGTTTATGTTTACTGTGTTATTTATGTTTGTGTTTATGTATTTAGCATATGCCATCAAACAAGAAGTGTGATAAGGTGTATTTTGTGTAGGTTTAGCTACTTAGCTGTTAGCTAGTTAACTTGAACTTGAGCTAGTTAACTTGAGCTAGTTAACTTATCTTTCGTTACATAACATACATCCGTTTGTAGTTTGACAGTGAGAGTTCTAGTTACTTATGAGCGTCATTACATGTCAGACATTATTTTAACAGTATTAATCTACTAACATACTGTGCTAGGAAAAGCTTTAATATTTCTGAAAGGTAAACAAAGCTGTATCATCTTATCCAGCTTAAGTCACTGTAGTGTTTGTGGGATTAAGCATATATGTCTTCTTCCTTACAGAAACACTATTCCAGTTAAAGGTGTGTGCAACTATAATAAGCGTCTCATGACACATGTTTCATGCACATGTTATAAGCTCAGCACTTCATAGCAATTTTCAGGAGTTCAGTACTAATTGTTTTCACCTTTCAGGTGCATATTATTATTTTAAGAACAATGTTAGTACTACATGTTTACCACTAATGTTTGCATTTTCTATTGCCCTACCACCTGTTCTCTGCTCTCATGCAGTTCACTGCAAAACAATTAGAAAAACTGGCCAAGAAGGCTGAAAAAGATTCAAAGACAGAGCAAGCCAAAGTTAAGAAGGTAAGTTGGAAATGGGAACACTGTTCTGGGATCAGTAGAGTGTTAAAGTAAATGGATAAATACTGTTACCACTGGATAGTACTTCCTACTTTTCCCCTCCTCTTTAATATGATAAAAACCATTTTTGAAGCAAGAGGCATAGTATAGATTTAATGAGAACAGGAATATATATGTATATACATACATACATACATACATACAGTGGAGGAAATAAGTATTTGATCCCCCACTGACTTTAAAAGTTTTAATACAAAAAAATTAATTAAACGTCTCATAATTATATGCCAGCTTTATTTTAATAATGCCACATATCAAAAGAAAAATGGAGAGAATTACACAAAATGAGAAATAAAACACAATTTGCATTTCATTGAGAGAAATAAGTATTTGATCCCCTAGTAAAACCATGACTAATGTTGGCTCCCGCAGACCACTGACACACCCTAATCACAGTGAAGTTGTTACCTGGATGAGAGACACCTGTCCCAAATTGTCACCTGTATAAAAGTCCACCTGCCAACCGTCTCAGTGACATTCCAACATCTCCACCATGGGCAAGACTAAAGAGCTGTCTAAAGATGTCAGGGACAAAATTGTTGACCTACACAAGGCTGGAATGGGCTACAAAGCCATAAGTAAGAAGCTGGATGAGAAGGTGACAACTGTTGGTGCAGTTATTCGGAAGTGGAAGAAGTACAACATTACTGTCAATGGACCCAGGCCTGGAGCTCCATGTAAGATCTCACCTCGTGGAGTCTCATTGATCATGAGAAAGGCTAAAAACCAGCCAAGGGCACAGGCCAACTTCACCACATTGACGGGAAGATGAACGGGGCCATGTATCGCAAAACCCTGGGAGACAACCTCCTTGCCTCCGCCAGGGCACTGAAAATGGGTCATGGATGGGTCTTTCAGCACGACAACGACCCAAAACATACAGCCAAGGAAACAAAGGAGTGGTTCCATAAGAACCATATCAAGGTCATGGAATGGCCTAGCCAGTCTCCTGACCTCAATCTCATAGAAAATCTATGGAGAGAGCTGAAGCTTCGCGTTTCCAAATGCATGCCTAAAAACCTTAAGGATTTGGAGATAATTTGCAGAGAGGAGTGGGCCAAAATTACTCCTGATGTGTGTGCAAACCTTATAAAAAACTATAAGAAACGTCTGACTGCTGTGCTTGCCAACAAGGGTTTTGCCAAGTATTAAATGATGTTTTACTAGGGGATCAAATACTTATTTGCCTCAATGAAATGCAAATGGTTTTATTTCTCATTTCATGTAATTTTCTCAGTTTTTCTTTTGATATTCTATGTGGTACTGTTAAAATAAAGCTGGCATAAAATTGAGACGTTTCATTAATTTTTTTGTATTAAAACTTTTAAAGTCAGTGGGGGATCAAATACTTATTTCCTCCACTGTATGTATGTGTATGTGTGTGTGTATATATATGTGTGTGTGTGTGTGTGTGTGTGTGTGTGTGTACGAGAGAGAGAGATATATCAAAAACTAAAGTAAATAATATTTATTTTATGTTATCCTATCCTATATTGGTTATCCTACACACCACAATACATGAGAGAAAACTGCAATATTGTGGTTAGAGGTATGATGCATGGATTAGATCTTTATACCACAGTGTTAACCTATTGTGTACACATTTTCCGTCAAGGTACACAGAGCATAACACAAAACATGTATTTACTTCTAGATATCTTCATGAAATCAGTCAGGAAGGTACAGGAAGTCTGGCAGAGTGGGCTGGGATGGTCTGTTTTAGTCTTTCCTGATTACGAGTCTCTGGTGACTGAATCAACTGCATCACTTCCTGTGATTGGCAATCTCAGTTTGAATGCGAGATGGTCAGTGTGGGGTGTGCAGTAGGGACTCAGACGGTCAGTGTGGGGTGTGCAGTAGGGACTCAGGCGGTCAGTGTGGGGTGTGCAGTAGGGACTCAGGCGGTCAGTGTGGGGTGTGCAGTAGGGACTCAGGCGGTCAGTGTGGGGTGTGCAGTAGGGACTCAGACGGTCAGTGTGGCGTGTGCAGTAGGGACTCAGGCGGTCAGTGTGGGGTGTGCAGTAGGGACTCAGACGGTCAGTGTGGCGTGTGCAGTAGGGACTCAGGCGGTCAGTGTGGGGTGTGCAGTAGGGACTCAGACGGTCAGTGTGGGGTGTGCAGTAGGGACTCAGGCGGTCAGTGTGGGGTGTGCAGTAGGGACTCAGGCGGTCAGTGTGGGGTGTGCAGTAGGGACTCAGGCGGTCAGTGTGGGGTGTGCAGTAGGGACTCAGACGGTCAGTGTGGCGTGTGCAGTAGGGACTCAGGCGGTCAGTGTGGGGTGTGCAGTAGGGACTCAGACGGTCAGTGTGGGGTGTGCAGTAGGGACTCAGGCGGTCAGTGTGGGGTGTGCAGTAGGGACTCAGGCGGTCAGTGTGGGGTGTGCAGTAGGGACTCAGACGGTCAGTGTGGAGTGTGCAGTAGTGTCTCAGACGGTCAGTGTGGAGTGTGCAGTAGTGTCTCAGGCGGTCAGTGTGGAGTGTGCAGTAGTGTCAAACGGTTAGTGTGGGGTGTGCAGTAGTGTCTCAGACGGTCAGTGTGGGGTGTGCAGTAGGGACTCAGGCGGTCAGTGTGGGGTGTGCAGTAGGGACTCAGGCGGTCAGTGTGGGGTGTGCAGTAGGGACTCAGGCGGTCAGTGTGGGGTGTGCAGTAGGGACTCAGACGGTCAGTGTGGCGTGTGCAGTAGGGACTCAGACGGTCAGTGTGGCGTGTGCAGTAGGGACTCAGGCGGTCAGTGTGGGGTGTGCAGTAGGGACTCAGGCGGTCAGTGTGGGGTGTGCAGTAGGGACTCAGGCGGTCAGTGTGGGGTGTGCAGTAGGGACTCAGACGGTCAGTGTGGAATGTGCAGTAGTGTCTCAGACGGTCAGTGTGGAGTGTGCAGTAGTGTCTCAGGCGGTCAGTGTGGAGTGTGCAGTAGTGTCAGACGGTTAGTGTGGGGTGTGCAGTAGTGTCTCAGACGGTCAGTGTGGGGTGTGCAGTAGGGACTCAGGCGGTCAGTGTGGAGTGTGCAGTAGGGACTCAGACGGTCAGTGTGGGGTGTGCAGTAGGGACTCAGACGATCAGTGTGGGGTGTGCAGTAGGGACTCAGGCGGTCAGTGTGGGGTGTGCAGTAGGGACTCAGGCGGTCAGTGTGGAGTGTGCAGTAGGGACTCAGACGGTCAGTGTGGGGTGTGCAGTAGGGACTCAGACGGTCAGTGTGGGGTGTGCAGTAGGGACTCAGACGGTCAGTGTGGGGTGTGCAGTAGGGACTCAGATGGTCAGTGTGGGGTGTGCAGTAGGGACTCAGACGGTCAGTGTGGCGTGTGCAGTAGGGACTCAGATGGTCAGTGTGGGGTGTGCAGTAGGGACTCAGGTGGTCAGTGTAGGTTTTTTTTTGGAGCCTTCATTCATTGTTCCCAAACTCCCGTCTTGTCCTGACACGTGACACGGGTGTCCCGTTCCATTACACCCGATTTTCCTGATTGTGTGTGCGCATGTGTTTGTATAGGCCCTCCAGCAGAAGAATGTGGAGTGTGCGCGTGTGTACGCCGAGAACGCCATCCGTAAGAAGAACGAAGGTCTGAACTGGTTGCGCATGGCGTCGCGGGTGGACGCAGTGGCCTCGAAAGTCCAGACGGCCGTCACTATGAAGGGGGTGAGTCTGCGGTCCGGGTCTCTACTGTGTGTAACGTGGAAACCAACATGTGCAGTATTGTTCTTGTAATCTTTTTCTGTAAAACAATGATAGTGGTTTGCTGCCTGCTGATCCATCTCTTCCACCAGCAGTGTGGTTCATCATCCTGATCTGCTCTTGTGCTTGTTAATAAGGTGACCAAGAATATGACACAAGTGACTAAAGCATTGGATAAAGCTCTGAACTCCATGGACCTTCAGAAAGTCTCTGCAGTTATGGACAAGTTTGAGAGCCAAGTTCAGAATCTGGATGTGCACACTTCAGTAAGTGCTGCTGGATGTAGTGTGTAGTCCGCTTTACTGTGGACCCTTGTACTGCAGACTGTAGTGCGTTGTACTATAGGCTGTAGTCACTGTGTCCACCCCTCACCATCCTGGTGTGAAGTCGCACAAACTCCGCCCGTCGTCTGTTGCTAGGTGATGGAGGACTCGATGAGCTCGGCGACCACGCTGACGACACCACAGGAGCAGGTGGACGACCTGATCGTGCAGATCGCGGAGGAGAGCGGTCTGGAGGTTATGGACCAGCTGAACGAGCTGCCGGCGGGGGCCAGCTCACTCGGGGAGGGCTCGACTCGCTCCCAGGAGAGGGAGGACCAGCTGTCTCGCAGGTCCATACACCTTCACACACACTCCTGCCCACTACACACCTCACACACTCCTGCCCACTACACACCTCACACACTCCTGTCCACTACACACCTCACACACTCCTGCCCACTACACACCTCACACACTCCTGCCCACTACACACACCTCACACACTCCTGCCCTCTACACAGTTCACACACCACCTCACACACTCTTGTCCACTACACACACCTCCTCACATACCCCTGCCCACTACACAGTTTGAACCTCTCCTTTTACCTGCTACAGAATGACTCCACACTGTGATTGTGTGAGAATCCACTGTGTGTGTGTGTGTGTGTGTGTGTGTGTGTGTGTGTGTGTGTGTGGTCTGTTTGGCAGACTCGCTGCGTTGCGGAACTGATGATGCGCTGCTGGACGGGTCAGCGCTGCTGGACGAGGAGCCGCTCACCGATTCCCTTCAACTCTTCTTACTCTGATGACCTGACACGGCCACTGATTTGGATCCCCAGATCTATTTATACACACACACTCTCTCTGAGTTGCCAGAAACGCTGCCCAAGAGTGTTTGTGTCCCAGATCACACATGCACTTTCTGCTGAAAATGATCCTTCTTCTCCACTCTGTTGCTGAACAACTCTCTCCGCCCTCGTCCTCTCCCAGTGTATTTGGATGAATCTTCACTGCAGTCCAGGACTGTGAGCCTCTCTGGGCACGGTGGTGGCTTTGGGCAGCACGACCTTCCTAATGTACTTTCAGTTGTTGTCTGAGATTCAGTCGTGTGTTTGTGAGAGTGTAGTGTGCACATCTGAAGAGCATACAGAAACATGAGCACCTGCACTACACACTGGGTGACTCCTTCTTACAATACACACTTTCATTAGGGGTTTTATTTTTTATTAAGTATTCGACTATGCGTTTATTGTAAAACTGTTAACAACCCTAGCAAAAATCACTGTATGCGTTTGGTGTCCCTCTTCCCCGAGTGTCCTCACAGTCATAGAGCAGTTGTGCATGCACCATCACCTGTTTCATTGTGTCTCACACTTCAGTGTCCCCGTCCCCCAGTGGAGACAGGTTTCATTAAACTCACCAGTGGAGTCGAGGCATCTTTGTTCTCGTCATGTTTGTTTAATTTCGGCCTTACTGCACGAGTGCTCTTCCTCCGGGTCTGAGGCAGAGATCACTGAGACATCGCAGTGCGTAGGGCGCACAGTCGTTAGTGTGTAGGGCAGACGGCGTCTGCTGTGGGATACACTCTGGCGGGGACGCGTCTACTTCTTGCTCTTTTGGCTGTCCAGGTACACGGGGGAATGTTATTTATACTGCAGCTCAGTTGATGGCGCTTTTGTATATTTAATCTTGTGGAAATAAAGTTCCTGTGATAATTGAGTGCTAACAGGGTTGTCATTCGATATGCTTAAGTCCTCATTAAGCGGTGATTTAACCGGCAGTACCAGCACACACCTGTTTTTCCAGCCAGGCATGGGAGGTAAAATTCTGTCAGTTTGTGTATACATAAAGTCTGAGATGTGGGTGGATCTTCACAGTTCAGTACTGGCAAATGTCATGGTGTGGGAGGTTTGTGTGTTGGGGTGCGCACTGCTATACCAGCCAAGCACACGCACCAAGCACTCCTGCAGAAACAATGTGCTGGATAAAGTCACAGAAGCACCACCTAAACCAGTATACACGCGCAGGGGACCGCGGTACAATACATACACCACCCCTGAGTACAGTTCGGTACAAATACGCACTTTACCCATCCTTCCAGACCACAGTGGTGGAGTGGACGTGCAGAAAGCACGAGCTTCTCCCCTAATCTGACACGTGTGAACATAATAAAAGTCTTTAAACGTGTTGCGTAACTGAAAATGTGCCACAGGTGGAAAACGTGACCGAGACACTTTTTCTGCACAATATGCGACCTATAGGTTTGCGCAGCGCGTTATTTAAAACACACACGCACGTTTTATAGGGCTGATTTAAAGGGGGTGTTGGAAGGAGCCAGAGCGCAACCTCGTTCCTTTGTTCTCGTGTCCCTCCGCGCGTCCTATTTTTCTCCTCGGAACGGAGCCGTTTCTCTGGACTCCTCCGATTCCGCGAGTGATCGGGAGACCGACACCGTCGTCTCGCCCGTTTTCACGTTGACGTGGGCGGTTATTCGGGACGGGACGTTCAACCGCTACCGGTGGCGCGAGGCGGGGGCGCGTGAACCTTAACGGGAGAAGCGGGCGGGGGTGGACCGGGCCGCAGCCGCTTGTGTGGGGACAATAACGGTTCTTCCCATGTCTGGACGAGATTACGAGACTCGGAACACGCCGTTAGGATTTTAAAGCCGTTTTGTTTTTTTACCCAACCGCTTGACTCGAATGGGGCGGGGTGATGTCTGAGTTCCGGTACAAAACGAAATCAACAGCACGACGCAACCGAATGAGCGCCAGACGGATTCTCCCGGGCGCGGTGATCAGTGTTCCGGTCGGGTCGGAGGATTATAGAAGTTTCTGCTTCGTCCGGTGAGGCGGAGACGGTGAGAGGCGTGCGGGGGGTCGCGCCGCCCGGGGGGGGGGACACCCGGAGACATGAGGACGCTGTTGGCGTTCTGCTGCCTCGTCTTGGTCACCGACGGAACCGACCGAGCCACTACGGACCGGTCTCTGCCAAACGGTGGAAACGTTACTGCCGTGACCGGCGGGAGGTATTTGAATATCGGGGACGGTTCGTCTCAGGAGTTCGAGTTTCCCGAGAACACCAAGGGCGTGATTGTGGTGTCCTGCCGGTACCGCAGCGCCGCCGGGCGGAAGGGTCGCGAGAGCTGGCGGCAGAGCGTGCGCGTGCGCTCGTTGGACCCCGACGTCCTGTCCATCCTGAACGTTAGCGACGGCGGGCGCGCGGGACCGGTTCGGAGTTACGTCATCAGCATCAGATCGGGGTCGGCGGGCACCGCGCCTCTGCTCATCCAGCTGATGGATCTGGACCAGAACTCGGAGCCGGTTCTGATCGAGGAGCGGAGCGACTACTCCATCAGGGTGGCGCCGGGGAGCGACCCGGACGTGCGGCCCGTCCAGGCCGGCGACTTCTCTCACTTCACGGAGAACCCGGTTCTCTTTGCCTTACTGCCACTCATCTTCATCAACAAGTGTGCGTTCGGCTGTAAGGTGGAGGGGGAGACGCTGCGTGGTCTGGTTCACCGCCCGGCTCCTCTCCTGCTGGGTGTTCTGGGCCAGTTCCTCATCATGCCACTGTATGCCTTCGGGGTGTCCCGCCTGCTGTCCCTGCCCAAGGCGCTCTCCCTGGGCCTGGTCATCACCTGCTCCGCCCCTGGAGGGGGTGGCGGCTACCTCTACAGCCTGTTGCTAGGAGGAGACGTCACTCTGGCCATCTCCATGACTCTGGTTTCCACCGTGGTCGCCACGGCAGCGATGCCTCTCTCCTCCGCCCTGTACGGACGTCTGCTGGGCGTCCACGCCGCCCTCCACGTGCCCTTCGTGAAGATCCTGGGCACGCTGCTCTTCATCGCCATCCCCATCTCGCTGGGGGTTCTGGTGAAGCTGCGTGTGCCGGCGCTGACCCGCGTGCTGCTCGCGCTCATTCGGCCCTTCAGCTTCGTGCTCATCGTGGGCGGAGTCTTGGTGGCCTGTCAGATGGGCAGGTCCATCTTGGCGAGCGTGCGTGCGCACGTGGTGGTGGCGGGCGTGGCGGCGCCCGCCGTGGGGCTGCTGACGGGTCTGGGGCTGGCGCGCCTGGCGGGGCTTCCCGGGCCGCAGAGGAGGACCGTCAGCATCGAGGTGGGCGTGCAGAACAGCCTCCTGGCGCTGGCCGTGATGCAGTTGTCGTTCCGGCGGGCGGAGGCGGACTACGTCTCCCAGGCGCCCTTCATCGTGGCGCTGAGCAGCACCTCCGAGATGCTGCTGATCGTGCTCGGACACGTCGCCTACAGGCGGTTCTGCCAGCCGGCCGTAGGCGCCTCGCCGGCCTGACCCGACCCGACCCTGCCTCCAGAGCCCCACACCCTGCCTCGGGCACACGCTGCATCCGGCCCGGTGAATGAAGTGTGTTGTTTATATTCGTCTTGAAACCAAAGGCCATTTCTTTAGTTCCTTTTTAACCAGATTTTACCGAAAAAGAACTTTATGTATATATTATCTAACAAAACTTACAAAGATTAACATATTTTTCTAAGAGATTTGTGTGTTTTGTAATTGAAGTGCTTTATTTGTATTCTGTTTACAAAAGTCATGTGTGTTTGTGGAAAGCGGTGTGTTTGCCTGAACACTGATGTGCTAGTGATCGATCTGTCAGCTTCAGAGGGACGTATTGGATAATCCTTGTACTTGAATCATTTGCATAAAATGTGAATAAATGCATTTTGAAAAGGCATAAGGCTGTAGATGATGGTGGTGTGAAGAGGCCTTGAAGAGGCGGGGCTCGGTCCATACCTGCCACGTCCTGTCGGGCTGCATGGTTTGCATATTCCCATTTGATGTAGCATGTTTCTGTGTGCTCTCAGTGTCCACACTGTTCCTAATGTGTTTCTTTGACATGCAGATTCTGTACTTGTTTTGAACAGGCATCATATGTCGAGAGTGTGTGTATATGTAGAGGTAGTGTGTGTGTGTGTATATGTTGAGTGTGTGTGTATGTAGAGGTAGTGTGTGTATATGTAGAGGTAGAGTTAAAGGGGGTGACTGATGTATGCAGGGTGAGAATTCAGCTGCTTTGTGCAGTCTTGCTGTCAACAGTATAGTCCTAGTCAGAATGTGGAATTTTACCATGTAGGTGAGAGTCCAACAGCCACAGGTCCAGACTGCTGCGTGTGTGTGTTTTTGTGGCATTTTGGGCCATGTGATTGGCTCAGGGCTGGTGGGTGGAGTTGTGATTGTGTGCAAAACTGTTATTGGATTTTTAAGAAGCTTCAGTCGTAGTCTGATTGGCTGGGGACAGAAGAAGAGGGATTAGGGCTAGTGACTGAAGAACATGGACTAGGGTTAGGACTAGTGACTGAAGAACATGGACTAGGGTTAGGACTAGTGACTGAAGAACATGGACTAGGGTTAGGACTAGTGACTGAAGAATAGGTAATTCTGAGGCTAAACAAATGGTGGTTTTACTGTATTAAAATGTAAAAGAAGAAAAGACATTGTAAGGAACGTTGGGGCTGAAACCTGAGGGGACCTCTCAACCATTCTGTGATGTCTAAGTGAATGTGTGGCCGATACACTAACAGCAATATTGTACTGGGTCTCCTGTACTGGGTCCACTTCAGTCTCCTATTCGCTGCTATTAGAGCTGTTGTGGCTGGTTACCACAAGCACTGACTTTTAAAAGAATGTAGTTATCCAGTGACCTCTAAAGGAAGCTTAGTCAGCAGTAAATGTGGTTCAGCTTGATGGTTTATCTCTTCAGTACACAGTTGGTTCATGTCGAAACATGTCGGACTCATTGTTCTGTGTAACTGGTTCCCGCTAGCGCTGCCGTGGACCCACATGAGGTGAAAGGACGGTGGAACGTCCCTTTAAAGGTTTGCTGTCGTGTTAAAGTTCACAATTCTCATGATCATAATCCAAGTGTGTTCATCGTAACGTGTATTCCTCAGTCAACAAGACCTGTGAGCTAGCACAGTGTCCCCACAACTGCAGTAATACCAATGTGCCAGACACTCATAAAATCCCTAGCTTCTATAAAACAAGACGTGCTGTTTCTGTGGTGGGCTGTCGTGAGTGCGGCACTTGTGACGTACTTTCCAGTTTATTAGGACAATCCACCACTTTCACACTTATTCAGGTGGGACAAACGAATCAGACGAACAACACGTTTACTCACAGCTCGTAGGACGTCACCGGTTATTTTTAAATGCTGGTTTAGTGTAGCAGTATTTGTGAAGTAGCTTTGCACTAATTTGGGCCCGGACAGTTTTGTACAATTCCATTTCCCCTTTGTGAGACTTCTCTAAAGCTGTGAGGGAATGTGCTAGTCTTGTTCATTTTCATATATTTGTCCCACTCACTTGTTTTCATTGGTTTATGTTCAGATCATGTTCGATTTGTGGTATTTATATTGTATAACATGCAGCAGAGAAAGCACCATAAACAACTGGCTAACCCTGACCATTACCCTAACCCTAACCCTGACCCTAATCTAAACCTAACCCCAAACACATCTACAGGGTCAAACACACTCAACACATCCACAGGTCTTGATTATATGTGAAGACTTATTAAATGTAGTGGACAGATGTCCAGATGACGGGAGAAAATGAAACCAGCAGCAGTGTTCTGAAGAAGCAGTAGGGTGGGGCAGTAGGGCGGGGCAGTGGGCGGGGCAGTGGGAGGGGCAGTGGGTGGGGTAGTGGGTGGGGCAGGGCTCAATATGGCTGAAATTTTTCTGGTATTTTTATTCTTCTCTCCCAAACACACACATGGTCTCTGTAACAGGATCTTAATTGTCTCCAGGTTTTCTTTCTTTACAGATTCCTTCTTTCATCTACAGGGTCTCTGTGCTGTGACCCAATACATGAACCATACTGGTGTGTCACCTGTAAGTCTTCTTATCTTTATTCCAGTGCTTTCGGCATGAGTACAGGAATTTTCACATAGGGGTGTGTGTGTGTGTGTGTGTGTGTGTGTGTGTGTGTGTGTGTGTGTGTGAGATTGAGAGAGAGAAAGGGAGAGGCAGAGGGAGAGAACATAGATCAGGCCTTCCCTGAAGTGTGACTCATGTTTTTCTTGTGTGTGTGTGTGTGTGTGTGTGTGTGTGTGTGTGTGTGTGTGTTCTCTGGGCTGGGGTGATTGATTACTTCCTGTCTCCACCCCAGCACAACTCCCTCCCCCACTCCAAAGAACCAGCACGGTGAGAGGACATATTTAATCATTCATGAGACAGCCCTGAACACATTTTAAAGGCCTACTTTCACCTTCTGTAAGGAGATTTTTCTGGCAGATGTGAATGGTGTGGAACAGACCCACGTCACAGGAAGGCAGTGCTCCATAAACCATGTAATAATCTCTTCACTTATTCACTTATGTCTGCCCTAATGAGGGTCCGGAAGCCTCTAAACTACAGCCGTTGTGCAGAATCTGTTTTCGCTAGCTTGTTGTTATGTAGGGTTTAAGTATTAATCATAATTTCCATAACGTTTCGACCAACAAAGACAGCAGTGGTATGTACAGAGGCAGACTGCCTGAGCTGTTTACGTACAGAGGCAGACTGCCTGGGGTGTTTATGTACACAGGCAGAATGCCTGACGTGTTTACTTACAGAGGCATACTTACTGAAGTGTTTACCTACAGAGGCAGACTGCCTGAGGTGTTTACGTACAGAGGCAGACTGCCTGAAGTGTTTACGTACAGAGGCAGACTGCCTGAGGTGTTTATGTACAGAGGCAGACTGCCTGAGGTGTTTACGTACAGAGGAAGGCTGCCTGAAGTGTTTACGTACAGAGGCAGACTGCCTGGGGTGTTTATGTACACAGGCAGACTGCCTGAAGTGTTTACCTACAGAGGCAGACTGCCTGAGGTGTTTACGTACAGAGGCAGACTGCCTGAGGTGTTTACGTACAGAGGCAGACTGCCTGAGGTGTTTACGTACAGAGGCAGACTGCCTGAGGTGTTTACGTACAGAAGCAGACTGCCTGAGGTGTTTACGTACAGAGGCAGACTGCCTGAGGTGTTTACGTACAGAGGCAGACTGCCTGAAGTGTTTACGTACAGAGGAAGGCTGCCTGAAGTGTTTACGTACAGAGGCAGACTGCCTGGGGTGTTTATGTACACAGGCAGACTGCCTGAGGTGTTTACGTTCAGATGCAGACTGCCTGAGGTGTTTATGTAATTCATTAATTTAATGAATAGTGTTGGTGTCCTGTGTTGGTGTCCTGTGTTGGCGTCCTATTAGTGTTCTACTCAACTACAGTAATCAGTGTCATTACCTAGCAAATAAACATAGGCTCCAACTTAAACACCAGGAATTAAAATAACACCTAGGAGCATAAATAACCATCGTCATGAATAAACATATCTATCTGCGGTGTTGGTGCTCATTTAAGTAATCAACAAACTCCAGGCTACGTTTGAAGACGGCAAGACCCTGCAGTCCGAGCAGCTGGTGGAGATGGTTCCACCATTTCGGAGGCCGGTTTTATATCTGATGCCAGTGAAGAGAGCGCAGTGGTGGGGTGAACCTGGGGAGCCTGAAGACCAGTCGTGCTGCTGCAGTCCGGATCAGCTGTAGAGGTCTGATGAACCGCAGAGGAGGAACCACAAGTCGAGGGTTGCAGTATATCCAGCTTTGAGATGACTAGAGACAAGTAGCTTCGTGTTCTCCGCATGTGCAAAGATCTGCAGGATCTGGTCAGGTTTGAAACACGTGTTTAAAGGTTTAAATAAAAAATATTTAAACACATTGAAATGTTCCATTATGTCGGGATATTAATGCCACACGTCTGTGTGTTACGTCTCTGTGTCATCCTTAGACCATTTAATAGACGCAGGTGGATGTTTTACTCTCTAGCTTTCTGTGGTTTTCTTAGAAATGTTAATGTTCTGTTCAGTATGTGCTCATAATTTGGTGTCAGATTAAACAGACCAGTTGATTATTAACATAGAAAATACCGGCAGTATGCAGCCACTGCGATATGTTGTCCGAAATATTCGATTAAGAAACTTGTAAATAAGCAACATGTTTACGAAGTTATAATGCGTGCATTCATGATGGTACATTATTATTTATTAATTATAATTATTGTAACTGTACGTAGCTTTGATGTTTTTCTTTTCTAGGAATATGCTGAAACATACTACACGGTCTTTTTTGGTCATGAAGTGGTATGTGTCGCCCTCTGGTGTCACGCCTTGGTAATTACACCGTGAGGAGTGCAGGCATGGTCAGCTCCAGCTCCTTCACTTCCCCTACACCTCTCTTAGATTTAATCGTTTGACGTGGACACTGCTGCTCGGGGGGATCAGTGCAGTTCCCACTCAAAAGTGATCTCTTCACTGGCTTGTGTGTGTGTGTGTGTGTGCGTGCACGTGTAAAGTAAAAGGGACTTGCAAGCTCTAATGTTTTTCTAGTTCGTTTTTCTAGTTCGTTTTATGGGTCACATTTATAGATAATTTTAATATAAGCTTTTGCCTCTAAAAACCTGAGAATTATCTATGAATAAAATTTTCCAACTAACTCAAATTAGCTAGTGTTGGAGTGTTTGACTCTCTAGAGTAGTGTTCTCTGGATAAAATGGATGAAAGCCCCCCATACACACATTTTGTCTTACATACATTAGACTAGAACACACACACACACAGACACAAATGCACACACTTGTCTCCCCTCACACGCCTCTATTCCTCCTTTCACAAAAAGATTTACAAACGTGACCTGTAATCCTCTTCTGCTATTGGGACCAGGCTGAACTCCACACAGACTCTTCTGCAGTAATCTCCGCTGAAATTGGCTTAAGGTCCCCATAGACAGTCAACAGGCTGCCACGCCAACAGACAGACTGCCCTGCACTGAAATGTCAGCGCTGTTCATGTTTGTGATGATTATTCCAGGAGTTTATATAGGTCCCTCTGCTCATGTGAAGCCGGTTTATGTGCATGTGAGGTTTTCTCGTGGTAGAGATGGTGACGAATGTATCTAGGAATCACTGGATTTGTGTGCTGCAACCAGAACAAGACGACTGCCATCAATACAGAATCTAACCGGGTCCGTCGCACTTACTGATCAACCCCCATGGTTCTGTCTTACTGATCAACCCCCATGGTTCTGTCTAGGTATGTTGGACTGTGCCATCAGAAAGTGGAGGTGGGGTCTATTTTCCTTGCATTATGGTTATGGCATTATGTTATTGCAATTGTATGAGAAAATATGGAGAGTAAAGTAGTAACAGCAAATAGGTTATTTTTATAATCTAAAGGTAATTAAACAGATGCTGATTTTTGAGCACGACATTATTTCGCCTCTCTGTCCACCTCACAATCAGAACCACTAATCATGCCCAGGAGACAAGCCCCGCCCCTCACTGCCTGGCCACACCTCCATCATCAAAGAAAAGAATCCTAAATCTAGGTTGCTATGGTAACAGCCTACCCTTGATAAAAAATGTTTACATAGGCAGCTTGTAAGTGTGTGTGTGTATGTGTGTGTGTGTGTTTTGTTTGTTTTAAATTCTCTCTGTGAAATGAGGTGGGCTACACTAATGCTGAGGATCTGATTCCATCCACAGGGCTCATGTAGACGAGCAGACAGGCAGTTCTGCTGTTCCCAGAACTGTCACTTTAAATCACATTTGGAAGTGTAGATAAACAAACACTGAAAGAGGACAGCAGTGAGACAGCAGTGAGACAGCAGTGAGACAGCAGCCGGGCTCAGTAACCACACGAGCAGTGCTTTACTTTCAAAACATTCATTATGTTCTCCACATAAAAGAAACGCAAACAAACCCTCAGAAAACAAAGTAGAGAAACTGAACGGGAGGGGAGAGCAGGCGTGCTGTGGCATGCGGACGGTCTCACGGGGCGACGGTCTCACGGGGCGACAGGGTGACGGGCTCACGGGGCGTAGACAGGGCGGGTGTCACCCACACCAGCCCACCACACACTACAGGGAGAGTGCACAGTTCTGCACTCCCAAATATCCAATCATAGTCTGCACAGGGTCATGTGACTGATCCCACACTCCCAGCAGATCTCAGGAAGAGGAGACGTGGTGGCCATGTGTATCTCCACGTGTTTCTCCTCCACTGTGGTCTCACGTCAGTCAGCAGGTTTAACATGTACATGTTTCTCTTTTGTTCATTTATTTACGTGTTTTGGCTGTAAAGAGAAACGTGAAGGGAGGGAGGGAGGGAGGGAGGGAGGGGTCACTGCAGGACCTACAGGCCTCATACACACATGCTATAAAAAACATCGCACAGTCTTTAAGTTCAGCCAGTTAGAAAAAATAAACACATTTTCTCTTGTTTCTTCGTTTGGTTTGTGTCTCAGTGTGTTTAGGAGTGTGTTTCTCAGGCTGTGAGGAGACATGTAGATGTGACATGTCTGTAGGGAGTCCTCTGGACCTTCTGATCTTCTGGACCTTCTGATCCCCTGGATCTCCTGTTCCTCACAGCTGCTCCAATTTCTGCTCAGCCAGGTGAAAACTCCGCGTGTCATATGCAAATCGTCATGGAACATGACGAGGCCCATAAAACACAGCCTCACTTAAGATATTTGCCAAGAAAACAACAAAAAAATAAAATTTGCCACCCTATACTGCTTCCAAAACTAGAAGAGTTTATATCCTTTTTCTTAAAAGTTATCTGTACAAAACTAAACACTTGGGCATGCAAATTTGTCCTTTACTTTTAAAAAACAAGGCAGTTGGCGTTTTTCCGTTCTTTCCCAGACCTCTTGCAAATAGCTAGAAAACGTTTTCCCTTTTTAAAACCTTTTATCGATAAATATTTGTTTTGAAAGCAGCAGCTGGAAAACATGAACAGTCTATAATGTTCTCAGGTGAGAGGGAGCTGGGAGAGGGGGAGGGGAGAGGGAGGGGAGTGGGGGGAGGGGTGTTGAGAGAGGGGGAGGGGAGAGGGGAGGGGAGAGGGAGGGGAGTGGGGGAGGGTGTTGAGAGAGGGGGAGGGGAGAGGGGGAGGGGTGTTGAGAGAGGGGGAGGGGGGAGGGAGAGGGGGAGGGGTGTTGAGAGAGGGGGAGGGAGAGGGAGGGGTGTTGAGAGAGGGGGAGGGGAGAGGGGAGGGGTGTTGAGAGAGGGGAGGGGAGAGGGAGGGGTGTTGAGAGAGGGGGAGGGGAGAGGGGGAGGGGTGTTGAGAGAGGGGAGGGGAGAGGGGGAGGGGTGTTGAGAGAGGGGGAGGGGAGAGGGGGAGGGTGTTGAGAGAGGGGGAGGGGAGAGGGGGAGGGGTGTTGAGAGAGGGGGAGGGGAGAGGGGGGAGGGTGTTGAGAGAGGGGGAGGGGAGAGGGAGGGGTGTTGAGAGAGGGGGAGGGGAGAGGGAGGGGTGTTGAGAGAGGGGGAGGGGTGTGGGGGAGGGGTGTTGAGAGAGGGGAGGGGTGTGGGGGAGGGGTGCTAAGAGGGGAGGGGAGTGGGGGAGGGGTGTTGAGAGAGGGGGAGGGGAGAGGGAGGGTGGGGAGAGGGGTGCTAAGAGGGGAGGGGAGTGGGGGAGGGGTGGGGAGAGAGGGGGAGGGGAGAGGGGGAGGGGTGTTGAGAGAGGGGGAGGGGAGAGGGAGGGGTGTTGAGAGAGGGGGAGGGGTGTGGGGGAGGGGTGTTGAGAGAGGGGGAGGGGAGAGGGGGAGGGGTGTTGAGAGAGGGGAGGGGTGTGGGGGAGGGGTGCTAAGAGGGGAGGGGAGTGGGGGAGGGGTGTTGAGAGAGGGGGAGGGGAGAGGGAGGGGTGTTGAGAGAGGGGGAGGGGAGAGGGGGAGGGGAGAGGGGGAGGGGTGTTGAGAGAGGGGAGGGGTGTGGGGGAGGGGTGCTAAGAGGGGAGGGGAGTGGGGGAGGGGTGTTGAGAGAGGGGGAGGGGAGAGGGAGGGGTGGGGAGAGAGGGGGAGGGGAGAGGGAGGGGTGTGGGGGAGGGGTGCTAAGAGGGGAGGGGAGTGGGGGAGGGGTGTTGAGAGAGGGAGGGGAGTGGGGAAGGGGAGCTGAGAGTGGGCGGGGAGTGGGGGAGGGGTGTTGAGAGAGGGAGGGGGGAGCTGAGAGAGAGGGAGGGGAGAGGAAGGGGTGCTGAGAGAGGGGGAGGGGAGTGGGGGAGGGGTGCTGAGGTGGGAGGGGAGTGGGGGAGGGGTGCTGAGAGTGGGGAGGGGTGCTGAAGTGGGAGGGGTGCTAAGAGGGGTGCTGAGAGTGGGGGAGGGGTGCTGAGGGGGGGGAGGGGTGCTAAGAGGGGTGCTGAGAGTGGGGGAGGGGTGCTGAGGGGGGGGAGGGGTGCTAAGAGGGGAGGGGAGTGGGGGAGGGGTGCTGAGAGTGGGGGAGGGGTGCTGAGAGGGGAGGGGAGTGGGGGAGGGGTGCTGAGGTGGGAGGGGGGAGTGGGGGAGGGGAGGGGAGTGGGGGAGGGGTGTTGAGGGGGGGGGAGTGGGGGAGGGGTGCTGAGGTGGGAGGGGTGCTAAACCCTGATGTAATTTAAAATGAGTTTGGCCTAACAGAATATCACGTAATAGCCCTCAGCATTCAAACAGTGTTTAAATCTGAAACATGAATCCTGTTAATCAAACTCAAACATGAGTATATCAGTTTGAGCCAATGTCATATAACTTCATACATGTATGTACATAAGGAGATGAATGAACAGTGTAGTTCTGGGTGCAGGGCTGCAGGGATGGGGGCGTGGCTGCAGAGGTGGGGGCGTGGCGTGTTGTCACTGGTTTTGTTGGAACATGGTGAAACTCTGGTTGGGTTAATTCCCACTGCAGTGTTTGGGTGGGACCTGCATGTACCCTGTAGCTGTAGAGCAGTGGGACTGTCTACACCAGGGCCATCTTCACCAGGGCTGTCTACACCAGGGCCGTCTACACCAGGGTTGCATGCACCAGGGCTGTCTACACCAGGGCCATCTATACCAGGGCCGTCTACACCAGGGTTGTCTGCACCAGGGCCATCTACACCAGGGCTGTCTACACCAGGGCCGTCTACACCAGGGTTGCATGCACCAGGGCTGTCTACACCAGGGCCATCTATACCAGGGCCGTCTACACCAGGGTTGTCTGCACCAGGGCTGTCATTATTTTAAAAAATAATGACATTTAAAAAAATCTGGGGTAGGCAGACCGATGGACAGAATCACTGTGAATGACCCTGAGTAGCTCAACAGGAAGTCAGGTGGGGAGTGTGTGGGTGTGTGTGTGTGAGTTTGTGTATGTGCGTGTGTGGGTGTGGAGGAGAGGAGGAGGAATGTGTGTGTGTGTGTGTGTGTGTGTGTGTGTGTGTGTGTGTGTAGGGATGGAGTGAATGGCATGTGTAAGAAGGGGGTGTGCCCATTCTTTTGACATGACATGTTAAATTAAATCTCTTAAAAATACAATAAAACATAATAAAATATAATTAAATACAATAAAACCATAGACACAATAAAACAGAATAAAACATAATAAAACAATAAAACAATAAATCATAATAAAACAATAAAACATAATGGGCTTCATACACTCCCTCTCTCCCTCGTTACCACCATTCATGAGTTAAATGTTAAAACTTATCTTTGAAACTTAAAAATGTATCATCAAGAAAAATGGCCAAATAAATTTAAATCAACAAACATTTTCAGCTGTGTAGTTGATAAAATAAATGATTGGTTAAAATAAGAAGAAAAGCTCTTCAGGAAAGCTGAGATGTTCCAGATAGCTGAGATGTTCCAGGTAAAGCTACTGAGAGCAGGTTTGACTGTTTAACGCCACTTCTGCTGTGTTCCTTTGTCCTTTGACTTGTTTTGCAATCCCATCAGGAGAAGCAGTGGTTTAGAAACGGGGCTGGATAACACTCAAAACTGATTGATAACAATATCACTGATAAATAAGACAAACTAATAGGGAACAACAGGTTAAATAAAAAAGTGAATAAACAAAATGGCCACTCCAATGTTGAGCAAAATCACCATGACAACCAGAACTGAGCTGGAGCCCTGTTATGGGGAAGAGAGAAAGAGAGAGAGAGAGAGAGAGAGAGAGAGAGAGAGAGAGAGAGAGAGAGAGAGAGAGGAAGTATGTCAACATTTGCTACTATTACACATTTATTACACGTGTTTAATCGTGATAGTAATTTTCTAACAGTTCTGAATACCTGCATTTTCACACAGCTACAAAGATCAGCCAGCCATGCATGAGAGAGAGAGGGATGAGGGAGAGGGGGATGAGAGAGGGATGAGGGAGAGGGGGATGAGAGAGGGATGAGGGAGAGGGGGATGAGGGAGAGAGGGAAGAGAGAGGGATGAGGGAGAGGGGGATGAGGGAGAGATGAGGGAGAGGGGGATGAGAGAGGGGGATGAGGGAGAGAGGGATGAGAGAGAGAGGGATGAGGGAGAGGGGGATGAGAGAGGGATGAGGGAGAGAGGGATGAGAGAGGGATGAGGGAGAGGGGGATGAGGGAGAGGGGGATGAGGGAGAGAGGGATGAGGGAGAGATGAGGGAGAGGGGGATGAGGGAGAGAGGGATGAGAGAGAGAGGGATGAGGGAGAGGGGGATGAGGGAGAGAGGGATGAGAGAGGGATGAGGGAGAGGGGGATGAGGGAGAGAGGGATGAGAGAGGGATGAGGGAGAGAGGGATGAGAGAGGGATGAGGGAGAGAGGGATGAGAGAGGGATGAGGGAGAGGGGGATGAGGGAGAGGGGGATGAGGGAGAGAGGGATGAGGGAGAGATGAGGGAGAGGGGGATGAGGGAGAGAGGGATGAGAGAGAGAGGGATGAGGGAGAGGGGGATGAGAGGGGGATGAGGGAGAGGGGGATGAGGGAGAGGGGGATGAGGGAGAGAGGGATGAGAGAGAGAGGGATGTGAGAGAGGGATGAGGGAGAGGGGGATGAGGGAGAGAGGGATGAGAGAGGGATGAGGGAGAGGGGGATGAGGGAGAGAGGGATGAGAGAGGGATGAGGGAGAGGGGGATGAGGGAGAGAGGGATGAGAGAGGGATGAGGGAGAGAGGGATGAGAGAGGGATGAGGGAGAGGGGGATGAGGGAGAGGGGGATGAGGGAGAGAGGGATGAGAGAGGGATGAGGGAGAGGGGGATGAGGGAGAGAGGGATGAGAGAGGGATGAGAGAGGGATGAGGGAGAGGGGGATGAGGGAGAGAGGGATGAGAGAGATGAGGGAGAGAGGGATGAGAGGGGGATGAGGGAGAGAAGGGTGAGGGAGAGAAGGATGAGAGAGAGAGAGGGGGGGAGGGGTTTGTCGTGCCATTAGAATTTGTAGTGTAGAGATATCTGGGTGGGAATGAGGCTGTGGAGCGTATGAGTGATGGAAGGATGAGTGTGATCACAACGTGAACGAGTCTCAGCACCACCGTGATTTTTTAATATCCTTATGTAACTCAGTCGTGGACCATGGTCGCCTCTCCTGGGAATCAGGACACACACGTATCACACACGTATCCAGTGAACACTGAGTATTGCCCTCAGTGTTCACTGGAGCTGTGTGTTTAAAATGAAATGTAAGAAAGACAACCCCTGTCTGTCTGTAGCTGTTCCTCACAGCGTGCTCACTGCGTTCGCTTTTCCACCTGTAGTTTTTTTTAAAGTCTGTCACAGGAACACAGAGAAGCAGAAACATTTCGTACGGGGGTTTCCTTTGCTGCATAAGCCAGATTGTGGTTGGTGTAACCTGCTTTACACACATATACTGCACTCATTACCTCTGCAGCTACACCCCCCCCCCCCCCACCCCCAACTCTCAAACACTCTCCCATTGGCTCATGCTGGAGCAAGGCATAGGCTGTTCCCTAGCAACAGACTATGGGGCAGCCAATCCAGGGCTGTGTTGTGGAAAGAGCCACATTACCAGTCTGCTGTTACCAAGGTTGGTGTGATGCAGTGTGTGGTAGATGGAGCCAGGCTGTGAGGGTGTGAGGTGTGTGGGTCTGTGCTGGGGGTCTTAACCCCTGAACAGTTAATCTCTCCATTAATCTCTCCTGCTTTATAGCTCCATGTTAGACTGCACGTCTGTTCTGTGCTCATAACGCAGTTATTATGTCACAGGTGCGCGTTTACAGACTACAGTCTGGTACTATAGGCAGTCTGCCACAATTACAGATGGCAGTCTACATTTTTACAGAGTACAGGGTTCTGCATTTGTGTGACACTGCTGGGTTGAGAGTGGGTGGCTAAACATTACCCATGTTCCCCTGCAGCAGAGGTACCTGTAGTCTACCTCACCAAGAAGGGGTGTAGATGTGGGTGTGGTGTTTGTTCTGGATGCTGAAGGGGTGTAGATGTGGGTGTGGTGTTGGTTCTGGATTCTAAAGGGGTGTAGATGTGGGTGTGGTGTTGGTTCTGGATTCTAAAGGGGTG
Source organism: Brachyhypopomus gauderio (assembly GCF_052324685.1). Taxonomy (NCBI): domain Eukaryota; kingdom Metazoa; phylum Chordata; class Actinopteri; order Gymnotiformes; family Hypopomidae; genus Brachyhypopomus; species Brachyhypopomus gauderio. The sequence goes on along the minus strand of NC_135221.1, from coordinate 19,897,342 downwards.
TAGATGTGGGTGTGGTGTTGGTTCTGGATTCTAAAGGGGTGTAGATGTGGGTGTGGTGTTGGTTCTGGATTCTGAAGGGGTGTAGATGTGGGTGTGGTGTTGGTTCTGGATTCTGAAGGGGTGTAGATGTGGGTGTGGTGTTAGTTCTGGATGCTGAAGGGGTGTAGATGTGGGTGTGGTGTTTGTTCTGGATGCTGAAGGGGTGTAGATGTGGGTGTGGTGTTTGTTCTGGATGCTGAAGGGGTGTAGATGTGGGTGTGGTGTTAGTTCTGGATGCTGAAGGGGTGTAGATGTGGGTGTGGTGTTGGTTCTGGATTCTAAAGGGGTGTAGATGTGGGTGTGGTGTTGGTTCTGGATTCTAAAGGGGTGTAGATGTGGGTGTGGTGTTGGTTCTGGATTCTAAAGGGGTGTAGATGTGGGTGTGGTGTTGGTTCTGGATTCTGAAGGGGTGTAGATGTGGGTGTGGTGTTGGTTCTGGATTCTGAAGGGGTGTAGATGTGGGTGTGGTGTTAGTTCTGGATGCTGAAGGGGTGTAGATGTGGGTGTGGTGTTAGTTCTGGATGCTGAAGGGGTGTAGATGTGGGTGTGGTGTTAGTTCTGGATTCTGAAGGGGTGTAGATGTGGGTGTGGTGTTGGTTCTGGATACTGAAGGGGTGTAGATGTGGGTGTGGTGTTAGTTCTGGATGCTGAAGGGGTGTAGATGTGGGTGTGGTGTTAGTTCTGGATTCTAAAGGGGTGTAGATGTGGGTGTGGTGTTGGTTCTGGATTCTGAAGGGGTGTAGATGTGGGTGTGGTGTTAGTTCTGGATGCTGAAGGGGTGTCGATGTGGGTGTGGTGTTAGTTCTGGATTCTGAAGGGGTGTAGATGTGGGTGTGGTGTTAGTTCTGGATTCTAAAGGGGTGTAGATGTGGGTGTGGTGTTAGTTCTGGATGCTGAAGGGGTGTAGATGTGGGTGTGGTGTTAGTTCTGGATTCTAAAGGGGTGTAGATGTGGGTGTGGTGTTGGTTCTGGATGCTGAAGGGGTGTAGATGTGGGTGTGGTGTTAGTTCTGGATGCTGAAGGGGTGTAGATGTGGGTGTGGTGTTGGTTCTGGATGCTGAAGGGGTGTAGATGTGGGTGTGGTGTTAGTTCTGGATGCTGAAGGGGTGTAGATGTGGGTGTGGTGTTGGTTCTGGATGCTGAAGGGGTGTAGATGTGGGTGTGGTGTTAGTTCTGGATGCTGAAGGGGTGTAGATGTGGGTGTGGTGTTAGTTCTGGATTCTGAAGGGGTGTAGATGTGGGTGTGGTGTTAGTTCTGGATTCTGAAGGGGTGTAGATGTGGGTGTGGTGTTGGTTCTGGATGCTGAAGGGGTGTAGATGTGGGTGTGGAGTTTGTTCTGGATGCTGAAGGGGTGTAGATGTGGGTGTGGTGTTAGTTCTGGATGCTGAAGGAGTGTAGATGTGGGTGTGGTGTTGGTTCTGGATTCTGAAGGGGTGTAGATGTGGGTGTGGTGTTTGTTCTGGATGCTGAAGGGGTGTAGATGTGGGTGTGGTGTTAGTTCTGGATGCTGAATGAGTGTAGATGTGGGTGTGGTGTTGGTTCTGGATTCTGAAGGGGTGTAGATGTGGGTGTGGTGTTAGTTCTGGATGCTGAAGGGGTGTAGATGTGGGTGTGGTGTTGGTTCTGGATGCTGAAGGGGTGTAGATGTGGGTGTGGTGTTAGTTCTGGATTCTGAAGGGGTGTAGATGTGGGTGTGGTGTTAGTTCTGGATTCTGAAGGGGTGTAGATGTGGGTGTGGTGTTAGTTCTGGATGCTGAAGGAGTGTAGATGTGGGTGTGGTGTTAGTTCTGGATGCTGAAGGGGTGTAGACGTGGGTGTGGTGTTGGTTCTGGATGCTGAAGGGGTGTAGATGTGGGTGTGGTGTTAGTTCTGGATTCTGAAGGGGTGTAGATGTGGGTGTGGTGTTAGTTCTGGATGCTGAAGGAGTGTAGATGTGGGTGTGGTGTTAGTTCTGGATGCTGAAGGGGTGTAGATGTGGGTGTGGTGTTGGTTCTGGATTCTGAAGGGGTGTAGACGTGGGTGTGGTGTTGGTTCTGGATGCTGAAGGGGTGTAGATGTGGGTGTGGTGTTAGTTCTGGATGCTGAAGGAGTGTAGATGTGGGTGTGGTGTTGGTTCTGGATTCTGAAGGGGTGTAGATGTGGGTGTGGTGTTTGTTCTGGATGCTGAAGGGGTGTAGATGTGGGTGTGGTGTTAGTTCTGGATGCTGAAGGAGTGTAGATGTGGGTGTGGTGTTGGTTCTGGATTCTGAAGGGGTGTAGATGTGGGTGTGGTGTTAGTTCTGGATGCTGAAGGGGTGTAGATGTGGGTGTGGTGTTGGTTCTGGATGCTGAAGGAGTGTAGATGTGGGTGTGGTGTTGGTTCTGGATTCTGAAGGGGTGTAGATGTGGGTGTGGTGTTAGTTCTGGATGCTGAAGGGGTGTAGATGTGGGTGTGGTGTTGGTTCTGGATGCTGAAGGGGTGTAGATGTGGGTGTGGTGTTAGTTCTGGATTCTAAAGGGGTGTAGATGTGGGTGTGGTGTTGGTTCTGGATTCTGAAGGGGTGTAGATGTGGGTGTGGTGTTAGTTCTGGATGCTGAAGGAGTGTAGATGTGGGTGTGGTGTTAGTTCTGGATGCTGAAGGGGTGTAGACGTGGGTGTGGTGTTGGTTCTGGATGCTGAAGGGGTGTAGATGTGGGTGTGGTGTTAGTTCTGGATTCTGAAGGGGTGTAGATGTGGGTGTGGTGTTAGTTCTGGATGCTGAAGGAGTGTAGATGTGGGTGTGGTGTTAGTTCTGGATGCTGAAGGGGTGTAGACGTGGGTGTGGTGTTGGTTCTGGATTCTGAAGGGGTGTAGACGTGGGTGTGGTGTTGGTTCTGGATGCTGAAGGAGTGTAGATGTGGGTGTGGTGTTGGTTCTGGATGCTGAAGGAGTGTAGATGTGGGTGTGGTGTTAGTTCTGGATTCTGAAGGGGTGTAGATGTGGGTGTGGTGTTAGTTCTGGATGCTGAAGGAGTGTATGTCCTTCCAACTTAGTAACAAATTAATCTAGTCTTAAATACTTTTAGCATTGACTGAGTTTAAGTGTCTAGGGAGGAGGGGGACTGTCTTGTCCAGAGAGGTCAGGGACATGCAGTCTTGTCTAGGGAGTGGGGGACATGCAGGTTTCTTCATCACAAGCCAAGTGTATGAGCGTAAGCTACACAAACAAAATACAAACAAATAAACAAACTAAATAAAGGAAGAGAAGGTGCCGCCTCACTCACCGAGTCCGATTTGAGCGTCTGATTCTCGCTGTCATGTTCTAGTGCAATGGGTGAGGATTTCTGTGGGGGTGAGAGAGTGAGGTCCCGGCACAGAGGCAGAGCCTCCAGCGTCCCCCCTGTGCTGAGGCTGTCCAGGCTGGGTCTCTCCCGGCTGTCCCCGGGCCCCAGGGGCTGTGATGTGTCCTGGGATTCCCTCTCTCTCTCCCTTTCTCGGTCTCTCTCCCTCTCTCTCTCCCGATCCCGGGTTTTGTTCCGTCTCTGCAGTGCGTGTGAACGTGTCTCTGCATGACCGTGTCGGTTCTCCCCTTGCCCATAGGGTTTCTGGGAGTTGGAGTCCATAGGCTGCAGTGGCCTCATCTCCATCTCATAGTTACTGAGCTTCTCCTCATCCTGCTCTAGCAGGCGGGGATGGGCCAAACTGTCAGCATGGACACGCTGCGAAGTCCAGGCAGTGGATGAGCAGTCTACCCACCTCTCCCGCGAAGTTTTGTGATTCGAGCAGCCGTGCTCTCGGGGTTTGTGATTGGACGAGCAGTGCTTGTGACCGTTGGTGCGGACCGGCCCGCTCCGAGCCTCGTCCTGAACAGACGGGGTGGTTGAATGACTGCTGCCTCCACGTGACTGGCGTGTGTCCTCGCTCCAGCTGTTGGCTCTCAGGCACCGCCCCCTACCACCGCCGGCCCCGCCTGCCCTGCCATCGCTCCGCCCCTCCAGCAGTACCTGGATCTCGGAGGCTCCGCCTCGCTCGTCGTCCACGGCGCTCTGCCGCAGGAAGCGAGCGTTCTTGGGCCGGTTCGAGGGTTTAGAGGCGGGGCTTCTTGGCGGAGTGGACGGGTGACTGGTGGACGGACTCACGTCGGGCGTGAGGTCCGGCGGGGTGGAACCCTTCATGTAGAGCTCGGTACTGTCAGCCGTCCCGCTGGACACCATCTCACCGTCGTTCTCGCTGGAGTGCTGGTGCTTCGGCCTCTGCCAGTCCAACCCTGCACACAGTCACATGACACTCCTCAGCAGATTTCCTGATAATATACATTGTCCCTTTCCATCAACTCTCTATGGTCTTCAAAATCTGGCCTCAGGAGCCACAGTTGACATTTAGCAGATGGCTTACTGGCTCTGAACTGATAGGTGTGCACTGTCACTCATAAATAATAAAAACAAACACAGGTAGAAAGACTCACTACTCCATTTCACTCAGAAGCACAGAGACGTGTGGATTGATTGAAGGTGTGATTGATGGTGACTGATGGTGTTGGAGAATGGCAGACAGAAACCTCACCATGTTTTACACCAATCAATTACAGGTGTGTTACTATAATAAACACCCAGGCATTTCAGGTGCAACACCCCCACAGGTCAGGTGTGTTTGTTTATGTAGCCATGTGGTTCTGTCTGTCAGTTCTAGCCCCTCCTCATGTTTTGGAACCCCTCCCCCTCATTATCATTCCCACCTGTGTCGTTTGGTTCCTTGTTCAGTGTATTTAAGCCCTGTGTTTTGTCTAGTCTGTGTTGGATACAGAGTCTTTATTATTTAACTGTATTAAACACCTGGGCAGCACATTATAGATGTCTTACTGTCCCAATTGAATAAAACAAATAAACTAAAAAAATCAGTTTGATCAAAAATTAGCCAATGAAACTGAAAAAAATTTATGTTTTTATTGTTTGAAAAAAAAAAAACATCAGCTAATAATTAGATGAAAAGCTACTGTCTAATGCATAGCCGTCCGATGTGCAAAGTGTTAAATGTTCTTATATTTTGTTAAATTGTTCTGAATTTAGTTTCAGGTGATTTTCATTTTTCTAACTAAATGCTGAAAATAACCTGAAATTAAAACTCCTAGATTCATGGAGAAATAATATGGAACTAAAAACAAAGCTTTCTTAAGGTCTACTGAAACATACAACAACAACAACAACAGTTTTGTGTGGGCGTGTGCATGTGTGTGTATGTGTGTATGTATGTGTGTGTGTGTGTGTGTGTGTGTGTGTGTGTGTGTGTGTGTGTGTGTGTGTGTTTGCGTGTGTGTGTGTGCGTGCGCGCGCACGTGTGTCAGCTTGCTTTGCGTGGGCGCGTTAGAAAGGTCATTCCTGATCACGCCTCATCTTCTCTTGCTTTTTTTAAAGACACAGCAACATATTGCAAAAAATAAAAATATGTGATACTAAAACTGTCTATTATGTTATATTAAATTGTGTCTATTAGTGCTATGTTAAACTGTGTGCCTATTAAACATTCATGAAATTTTCAGTTTCTAATACTACAGATATGGTCAAATCTGTTTGTGTGGGCGTGGTGTAGCTGAGAGCAGTATGGGTGTGGTTTAGCCGTGAGGAGTATGGGCGTGGTTTAGCTGTGAGGAGTATGGGCGTGGTCTAGCTGAGAGCAGTACAGGCGTGGTTTAGCTGTGAGGAGTATGGGTGTGGTTTAGCTGTCAGATGTGTCAATACCAGGTTTAGAAAGTAAAAGTCCTCACCAGGATTTTGCTCAGGCTTCCTGGATTGTGTTGATTCCACTAATTTTACATGGATTGCACTAATTAGAAAATCTAGCAAGCTTGAGCAAAATCCTGGTGAGGACTTTTACTTTCTGAACCTGGAATTGACACCTCTGTTAGCTGTGAGGAGTATGGGCGTGGTTTAGCTGTGAGGAGTATGGGCGTGGTTTAGCTGTGAGGAGTATGGGCGTGGTTTAGCTGTGAGGAGTATGGGCGTGGTTTAGCTGTGAAGAGTATGGGCGTGGTTTAGCTGTGAGGAGTATGGGCGTGGTTTAGCTGTGAGGAGTATGGGCATGGTTTAGCTGTGAGGAGTATGGGCGTGGTTTAGCTGTGAGGAGTACGAGCGTGGTTTAGCTGTAAGAAGTATGGGCGTGGTTCAGCCGTGAGGAGTATGGGCACTGTACTACTCTACTACACTATACTGTACTATACTAGTCTACAGCATTGTATTGTGTTATGCTGCAATATACTATGTTGTACTGTACTACACTGTAATGTACTGCTGTTTTTAATTTGAACATATTGTCCTGTCTATTATATGTATGTTTTTCATTATTAGTGGTGATTCTTGTGTGAGCAGGAGCAGCAGTGACAGTGTGGTCCACAGCACTTACAAACACACGTGACCATCGCAAAACCGGGACACAATTTCACATAATCACAAAACTCATAATCTCTCAACTCACAATCGCACAACTCAGTCAACTCACAGTCAGTGTCCCAGCTTAACATAATTACACAACGCTTACACAATCCCGCTACCCACAACTCCTCAACCAACTCTTCCTACATGACTGTGACTTGTCTTGTTTCTGTACTAAGGACTAAACATATGGCCACTGTACTGTTGCTCAGACTCCAACCTCACAGTCCTATTATGTACAGTTCTCTAATAATTTGGTGAAAGGATTTGGAGGTAAAGTATGGAGGCAGGGTGGGTGTGGTCTGGAGACATGATGGGTGTGGTCTGGAGACATGGCGGGCGCGTTCTGGAGACATGGCGGGCGCGGTCTGGAGACATGGTGGGTGCGGTCTGGAGACATGATGGGTGTGGTCTGGAGACATAACAGGCGCGGTCTGGAGACATGGTGGGTGCGGTCTGGAGACATGGTGGCTGTGGTCTGGAGACAGGGTAGGGTGTGGTCTAGAGACAGGGTGGGTGTGGTCTGGAGACATGGTGGGCGTGGTCTGGAGGCAGGGTGGGGTGGGGTGAGGATAGGTGGTGTGTTCTGGTGCTCACCGTTTCCTCGGTGTTGGAAGGAGGGGGAGAACTCCTTCGCCGCCACCCTGGCCATCCTGCACTCCTCCTGGGCCTTCTGAGCAGCCGTGCTGGCCGCGTCTGCCTTCCCCTGGGCGTGTGCCGTCCTGGGTGTAGAAAGCGTTCAGACATACAGACAAGATGTCAAAGACAACACACCAGTATTAAACTCATGAGCCGTCAAATCTAGAACATTCCAGCAGGCGAGTGCAGGAATGTGAGCTTTGGGATTCTCATTTTAAAGTGTAAAGCAATAACTGTTTGTGAACTCAACGGATTGGGATGCTTTTTTGTCTTTTTTCTCTTTTTTACTTCAGTAACTCACTTCATTAACTTTGTGAGTTAAGGTTATGAATTACACCACAGAGCTGCAGGTGTCGCACCATCCCAGAATGTAATCTATCATCCAGTCTCTGATTGGTTGCTCAGGAGTCCTGTTTGTCACATGATCTCTTATTCATCATTCCTGGTCATCTGTATATCTTCTGACTCTCTCTCCAGGAGAGAGAGCAGAGAGGATTTCACATGAGATCACTGTTATTTTTGTTATTTTATTTTTGTACATCCTTCCCTTAGATGCACATTACGTCCTGGAGGTCCACAGACCTGCAGAAGGACCTTCTGTGATTTGGGGTCTGTTTCTTGGATGGTCAGTGTTGTGTGTTCTCACACCTGTGTGATGCTACAGAGACACTGAGACGAGCTGCAGGAGGTCCAAGCCTCCCAGGGTCTCATTTGCTGTGGAGGGGAGGGATCTTGAGGTATTAAGTGTTCTCTCTGTGTCACTGTGCTGCTCTCCTACCTAAGCACACAGTCTGGGTAGAGTCTGTGTAGAGTCTGGGTGGAGTCTGGGTAGAGTCTGTGTAGAGTCTGTGTAGAGTCTGTGTAGAGTCTGGGTAGAGTTTGAGTAGAGTCTGGGTAGAGTCTGTGTAGAGTCTGGGTAGAGTTTGGGTAGAGTCTGTGTAGAGTCTGGGTAGAGTTTGGGTAGAGTCTGTGTAGAGTCTGGGTAGAGTTCGGGTAGAGTCTGGGTAGAGTCTGGGTAGAGTCTGGGTAGAGTTTGGGTAGAGTCTGGGTAGAGTTTGGGTAGAGTCTGTGTGGAGTCTGGGTAGAGTCTGTGTAGAGTCTGTATAGAGTCTAGGTAGAGTCTGTGTAGAGTCTGTGTAGAGCTTAGGTAGAGTCTGTGTAGAGTTTGGGTACAGTCTAGATAGAGTCTGGGTAGAGTCTGTGTAGAGTTTGGGTACAGTCTGTGTGGAATCTGGGTAGAGTCTGTGTGGAGTCTGGGTAGAGTCTGTGTAGAGTCTGGGTAGAGTTTGGGTAGAGTCTGTGTAGAGTCTGGGTAGAGTTCGAGTAGAGTCTGGGTAGAGTCTGTGTAGAGTCTGGGTAGAGTCTGGGTAGAGTTTGTGTGGAGTCTGGGTAGAGTCTGTGTAGAGTCTGTATAGAGTCTAGGTAGAGTCTGTGTAGAGTCTGTGTAGAGCTTAGGTAGAGTCTGTGTAGAGTTTGGGTACAGTCTAGATAGAGTCTGGGTAGAGTCTGTGTAGAGTTTGGGTACAGTCTGTGTGGAATCTGGGTAGAGTCTGTGTGGAGTCTGGGTAGAGTCTGTGTAGAGTTTGGGTAGAGTCTGTGTAGAGTCTAGGTAGAGTCTGTGAAGAGTCTGTGTAGAGCTTGGGTAGTCTGTAGAGTTTGGGTAGTCTGTGTAGAGTTTGGGTAGTCTGTGTAGAGTTTGGGTACAGTCTAGATAGAGTCTGGGTAGAGTCTGTGTAGAGTTTGGGTACAGTCTGTGTAGAGTCTGGGTAGAGTTTGGGTAGAATCTGTGTGGAGTCTGGGTAGAGTTTGGGTAGAGTCTGTGTGGAGTCTGGGTACAGACAATTTTTTTCCCCAGACCCCATCAATTCTCTCTCCTTTCACCCTTTCTCTCTCCCTCTCTCTCTATATCTCTCCCCCTCTTTCATTCTCTCTGTATCTCTCTCCCTCTCTTTTTCTCTCAGCCGCTCTGTTCATATTGATTTTTTCTCCCTTTCTGTCTGTTTCTTTTTTTTCTTGGCATCTTCGCCCAGACAGCAAAACCAAACAGGTTAGGGGTGTGTGTGTGTGTGTGTGTGTGTGTGTGTGTGTGTGTGTGTGTGTGTGTGTGTGTGTGTGTGTGTGCGCACGCACTCATTGTGAAGAGGCATGTGTAGGCATGTGTGTAGTGTGGGTCCGAGTGATTGGTGATGTGTGACTGGTGATGGGTGGTTGGTGACTGGTAATTAATGACTAGTGATGGGTGATTGGTGATAGGTGATTAGTGATGGGTGATTGGTGATAGGTGATTAGTGATGGGCAGTGTTAAAAATAACGGCGTCATTTTGTCAGTAACGGGATAATAATTAATTACTTTTCCTGTTGTTACAACGCCGTTGACATTACTGGTCATTAAAGGCGGTGTGTTACTATATATTGATATACTAACAGTAATGCGAGCGGACCGCTGCCCAGGCTAGTGAGGAGTAACAGATCTCGATAGGTCACAGTTCTTGGTGTAACACCTGTTTAACTTAACAAGTCAGTAAGCGATGGGCTAAGGCAGCGTTATGGTAGCCAATCAGAGCCAGTGTTGTTACATGCACGCCGAAGCACGCGACACAAATGGAGAAGAGGCAGAAATGGTGAGTCAGGAGCAAGCTGAAGAAAAATGAGCATTTTCAAGGTGGCGATATAAACATTATTTAAGAAAATACTTGAAGTTCCTGAATGTCTACCAGACTGGGTATTTGATTTATTTAATTAAGAATAGAGGTTTTATTGTTAAGTTTACTTCTATTGTGAACAAACCAGTTGTCTCAGGTTGAGAGAATTTAATTTAATTTGATAGATGTAAATGACCTTTATATAGTGTAACTGTTTACTTTTAAAGGATTTTATCCTGCATTGGTCTGTTGATGTGCAATAAATATCAAAAGTTAAACACCTTTCTGATCTACTCATTTCAACTGACTGTGAAAACTGCTTTTTCATAAAAATCTTTATTCATTGGCATATAACTTCTTTTTTTTTTTACTGTAATGCAAATAGTTACTTTCCCTGGTAACGAGTTACTTTTATTATAGAGTAATTCAGTTACTAACTCAGTTACTTTTTTGAACAAGTAGTGAGTAACTATAACTAACTACTTTTTTAAAGTAACGTTTCCAACACTGGTGATGGGTGATTGGTGTCTGGTGATTAGTGATGGGTGATTGGTGTCTGGTGATTAGTGATGGGTGATTGGTGTCTGGTGATTGGTGTCTGGTGATTAGTGACGAGTGATGGGTGATTGGTGTCTGGTGATTAGTGATGGGTGTCTGGTGATTAGTGATGGGTGATGAGTAGGTTTTGGTGAGATGAGGTAAGATGCCACAGATGCAGAGCACTGTGGATTTCATTCATCCCATGCCTCTTTGGTTGTCCTGGCAACAGTAAGTGAGAGTGCTGAGAAAGAAGAAAATATGGAGGGAGTGAAGGGATGGTGTTAGGCAGAAGAGTGGAAGGAAGGAAGGAAGGAGGAGGAGACAGAAGGAGGAGACAGGAGGAGGAGACAGGAGGACACAAGAGGAGACGAAAGGAGGAGACAGGAGGAGATGGGTACTGCGGCAGGGGTGGAGTGTTCAGAGGACGATGTGTGTGTGTTTCTGTGTGTGTATGTGCACAAGCTAGTGTGTGTGTATGAGGTTTTCATAATGCTGCCCCACACACATATACACACATCTTACATATATAGACATATACACAGCTTCAGGGTGCTGTGTGTGTGTTTTCTAATCAGAAATCAGTTTCTTTCTGGGTTGCAGTAGCTTCATTACTTTGAAAATTACATTCACTCATTACATTACATTACACTCACACTCACTCACACCCGCACACTCACACTCACCCACACACTCACTCACACACTCACTCACACACACTCACACCCCCACACACTCTCACACAAAACATGCAAATTCTCAGTTTAACACTCTCTCTGTATTTCTTTTTATTTTTTCTCTTTCAGTTTTATTTCTTGATCACTTTCTCTCTATTTCTCTCCTTTTTCATGTTTATCATTTATACTTTTAAGACCAGCAGGTGGTGCCTTTACAAAATTTCTGGGGCCTCTGAATAAGAGAATAACTACACATGCGATCACACTCCCTGAACATCAGTGTGTTCTTCATAAGGCGAGGACGGAGCAGCACTGCTGTAATCTGAGCACAGCTCCACAGAACCTCTCCACAGAACCTCTCCACAGAACCTCTCCACAGAACCTCTCCACAGCCAGGACGGATTCTGTGGAGTCTCTGGTGCTTCTGCCGTTAGTGTGGCTCAAGTCCCTTAGTCCCTAGAGCATCTGAGTCCCTAGAGCATCTGAGTCCCTAGAGAATCTTGGTCCCTAGAGAATCTTGGTCCCTAGCGCATTTGAGTCCCTAGAGAATCTTATGGCGCATTTCCACACGGGCCTGCTTGGCGCGGTACGGTTCGGTACGGATCGATTCGCAACGGAGCGGTACGGTCGCGTTGTATTTCCATTACAATGGTGGACCACCACAATGTGGGTAAAAAAAGTACTTGAAGGTATTGGCAAACTCAGTGGGGAACCGTCAGGGCCCTCTACGCCCTCTCAGAGGGCCTAAAATATTCTTAAAGCATTATATATATAATTATCCAATTTTATTTTATCTACTTACAGTTTGACATTCGACATCTAAACAATTACAAAAATATAAGCAAATAAAATATTCACCCGTGTCTATTCAATCTGTGTTGGAAGGTGAGGGGTTGAGTGGAAGCCTGTGAGCCTGTGTCTCCCCCTATCAGGACTGTGATGCCCGCTGTTCGTTTACAGAGGGCCTGGCAGTTATAATTCAGCGCAATACCAGTTTCAAATGACAGCAAAATTGACCAATCATATCTTCTCTCTTAGTGGGCGGGCTTAACTGTATGATAATTTCCGCCCGCTGTGGCGACGCTAGCTGTCGTTAGCACCATCGCTAGCTAGTTTCGATTCATCCCTTTGACGTCCTCGTGCGCGTTGTTTACATATTCCGCTTCCGAGAACCACGGAGCTGTGAACCTTATTTTGTTTGGAAACTTATTTTGCTTAAGATGTTATCTAGTACAGATATTATTGTTTATTGCGTTTTTAAAGCTGTACTGTCGTTTCAGTTTTTCTTTATTTAGTTTATTAAGAAAGGAAAAAAAAAATTTCGGGGGGGAGGGGGGGGGGTAGCGGGCCCAGGTTTAAAGGTCACGGTTCGCTACTGGGCAAACTTGTACCTGGTACTAATGGAAACACTCACAAACCGTCGCGAATCGAACCGTACCGCGCCAAGCAGGCCCGTGTGGAAATGCGGCATTAGTCTCTAGAGAATTTTAGTCCCTAAAGCATCTTATGGCGCATTTCCACACGGGCCTGCTGGGCGTAGTACGGTTCGATTCGCGACGGTTTGTGAGTGTTCCTTCAGGTACTTTTTTCGTACCTACTCGCTCGAGGTTCTAACCGTTCCAAAGCGGAAAACTTCTGTGACGTGGAGGAACAGCATGACACTGATTGGCCAGGGAGTGTCGTCACAGGATGCGTCACAGGAGAGCGACTCCTCCGCTATCGCTATCTCGTCCATTGTTGTACGGTGTTGTGGTCGCATACAAATGATGTCATGACACTACAACCCGCGCGCCAACAGCGACTCCACCCACATTGTGGTGGTCCACCATTGTGATGGAAACACAACGCGACCGTACCGCTCCGTTGCGAATCGATCCGTATCAAACCTTACCGCGTCAAGCAGGCCCGTGTGGAAATGCGCCATTAGTCCCTAGCCTAAAGGCCACACACCAGCAGACACCCAGCAGGCCACAGCACCCCCTGTGTGTGGCCACTTTATTATATGGTTTAAACAGGTTTCCACTTTACAACGTGATCCATCGTGATTGCGTCTGGTTCTAAAGTGCTGTGACCGCAGGTGTATTAAACTCCAGCCATTTCTTGCTAGTCAGGCTAGTGTGTTTTCAGCACTAACACCGTCAGTACATGATGATATTATGCAGGCTGTATTGGAAAACATATTCCCTAGTTCTGTGGCTTCCTGCGAGCAGAAATAGGAAGAGTGACAAAGAGCATGATACATCTGGGTTACATGTCATATCACTCTCAGCAGAAGTCTGTATATCTGTGACACACAACAGTTAAAAAGATTTTTTAAATAAAAATGTCATCTCTGTGACACTCATATTTGTAGCAGCAGTGGGTATGGTTTAAGGCTGTTTGGTGGTCCTAGTAGAATTAATCCCATCCTAGTACCATTAATCCCACCGTAGTTGTGGTAATCCCATTTTAGTAGAACTAATCCCACCCTAGTACCATTAATCCCATCGTAGTAGTATTAATCCCATCCTAGTAGAACTCCTAGTACCATTTGGGCCAGTGTTCTTTTACTCTTCACAATTGTCTCCTGAAACATCTTTTTTCATGGAGATTGAATCACTGCTCTTGTTCTATTGCCCCTGTTGTGGTAGGGATGGATACAGGACTGTACAGTAGGTACAGTAGGTCAGCTGAGTGGACTGAAGGTGGTATGACCTTTTAGTGTATAGCTATAGAATAGGTGTATGTACACTCACCAGCCACTTTATTAGGTACACCTCTCCAACTGCTTCTTAACGCAAATGTTGAATCAGCCAATCACATGACAGCAACTCAATGCTTTTAGGCATGTTGACATGGCCAAGACGATCTGCTGCAGTTCAAACTGAGCATCAGAATGGGGAAGAAAGGTGATTTGAACATGGCATGGTTGTTGGTGCCAGACGGGCTGGTCTGAGTATTTCAGAAACTGCTGATCTACTGGCATTTGCTCGCACAAACATCTCTAGGGTTTACAGAGAATGGTCTGAAAAAGAGAAAATATTCAGTCAGCGTCAGTTCTGTGGGCGCAAATGCCTTGTTGATGCCAGAGGTCAGAGGAGAATGGCCAGACTGGTTCAAGCTGATAGAACGGCAACAGTAACTCAAATAACCAGTCGTTACAACCGAGGCATCCAGAAGAGCATCTCTGAACACACAACACGTCGAACCTTGAGGCGGATGGGTGTCCTGTCAGCTAAGAACAAGAACCTGAGGCTACAATTCACACCAAATCGACTCACCAAAATTGGACAAAAGAAGATCTGAAAAATGTTGCCTGGTCTGATCAATCTCTATTTCTGCTGCTGGGATGGTAGAGTCAGAATTTGGCATCAACAACATGAAAGCATGGATCCAGCCTGCCTTGTATCAATGGTTCAGGCTGGTGGTGGTGCGTTTATCTGGCACACTTTGGGCCCATTAGTACCAATTGAGCATCGTGTCAACAACACAGCCTACCTGAGTATTGTTGCTGACCATGTCCATCACTTTATGACCACAGTGTACCCAACTTCTGATGGCTATTTTGAGCAGGATAATGCAACATATCATAAAGCGTGAATCATCTCAGACTGATTTCTTGAACACGACAATGAATTCACTGTACTCGAATGGTCTCCACAGTCACCAGATCTCAATCCAATACTGCACATTTGGGATGTGGTGGAACGGGAGATTCCCATCATGGATGTGCAGCTGACAAATCTGCAGCAACTGTGTGATGCTATCATGTCAATATGGACCAGACTCTCTGAGGAATGTTGCCCTTAGCAGGTCAGGTCTCAAATTAGGTAAAAAAAAACCTCAGGTGAACAACAACACAACAGATTCCATCCTATCATGTATTAAAAAAAATGAAATGGAGAAGACATATGTGGGAACTTCAGGGGTACTGTGGAGATCCACCGGGTGTTGTGGAGATAAACAGAGTGGCGTGGAGATCCACCGGGTGGTGTGGAGATCCACCGATACCAGCAGTTACTTCAACTAATCCGTTTATGTGTGATTTTAGCAGTGTCTTTCACTGCTCTGGAGCTGTTCAGTTCAGTTGAGGCGTGTGGGCATTTGATTATATACTGTCTTAATGTCCCCTCACAGCAGTTCAGCTGAGCTGAATTCTGGACTTTGGGCTGTGGCTACACCTTCATTATCTTGGCTACACCTTCACTGTATTGGCTACACCTTCATTATCTTGGCTACACCTTCATTATCTTGGCTACACCTTCACTGTCTTGGCTACACCTTCATTGTCTTGGCTACACCTTCACTGTCTTGGCTACACCTTCATTGTCTTGGCTACACCTTCACTGTATTGGCTACACCTTCATTATCTTGGCTACACCTTCACTGTCTTGGCTACACCTTCAATGTCTTGGCTATACCTTCAATGTCTTGGCTTCACCTTCACTGTCTTGGCTACACCTTCATTGTCTTGGCTACACCTGCATTGTCTTGGCTACACCTTCACTGTCTTGGCTACACCTTCATTCCAGTCTTTTTCAGTCATTCCATTACAGGTGTGTTTCGGATCACTTTGCTGTTGCGTGATGTCACCCAAGCTGTAGGCGTCAGAGAGACGTCTTTACAGTTGACTCTAGAAGACTTTGATAAACAGAGGAGTTCATTTTCAGTGACGGTAGAGAGTTTAGGACCTGTGGCTGTGCCTCGCATCTCGTCCATGTAACATGTAACAGGCCTGTGGAACATGACATGTAGCTCGTGGTTTGCTGCCTGACCTTGGTGTGACCAAGACAACTGTCCTGAATGTTGTCCAGTTGAAAACGATCTTTTATGGACTTCAAATGGTGTTCTAACCCCTCAGACTGGTGGGCAGTACCCGTTTGTTCTGTAATATCACTGCTGCCATCTTCCATCCCCAGTGTTGTGTTAACACACACCTGAATGAGGCAGAGGTGATGATCAGCTGATCAAACATGAGCAGCATCTGGCAGGTAATGACCCTCTGAACCCCAGAGGAAGTTGGACAGGTGGGCCTCACCTTTCACAGTCCACTTCTGCATTTTGTTTAAATGAATGTTGACAAAGTATAATTTGTCATGAGTTATTATCTGAGGTTGTATTTACCTGATAATTGTTTTATTATGACCTGATACATAAACCCTAGAGTTTCAAGAGCACTTTCTTCTTCATATGATTGTGTACATACAGCATCACACTCAGGACTGGAAGTGATGATGTCATTCCTAGGGTGTTAAAGCCAGTCCTCCAGCCACCGGTGACCCTGCCACCACTGGGACCATCATAGCATCCACCTTCTACATTCTCTGTGCGTCTTCTTTCTGTGTTTGGTGTTTTTACTACTTTTCATATATAGTCTTTTTATTCTTGTTAGTGTAAAGTAAGTAATGCTAAGTAAACAGAATTGCTGTGTTTTACTTATGTGTTCTAAAGTGCTAAATATAAAAATTGTGCATATAAGAAACACACTGTATGCATTTAATCATAAATACAATTGAAGCATTTCTTCTAGCATTCCTAAGCACCCATATATAAACATATGTAAACATACAGTCTCAGGACCTTAAGTGGAGATGTCCCACTGGGTCTAGATGAAGAGCGTTCTGCTTGAATGAACCAAAATATTTATATGGGCTCCCTTCACAGGAGCCTGCAGGCCTCACTGGTGCCAGGTTCCCATTAACCCTTTCACACTCCATCACACCCCATCACACTCCCATCACACCCCATCACTCCACATGACACCACAACACACTCCTATCACACCCCGTCACACCCCATCTCTCCACATGACACCCCATCACACTCCAATCACACCCCATCACTCCACATGACACCCCATCACACTCCTATCACACCCTGTCACACCCCATCACACTCCCATCACACCCCATCCCACTCCCATCACATCCCATCACTCCACATAACACCCCATCACACCCCATCACTCCACATGACACCCCATCACACTCCTGTCACACCCCATCACACTCCCATCACACCCCATCCCACTCCCATCACATTCCATCACTCCACATGACACCCCATCATACTTCCATCACACCCCATCACTCCACATGACACCCCATCACACCCCATCCCACTCCCATCACACCCTATCACTCCACATGACACCATCACACTCCTGTCACACCCCATCACACTCCCATCACACCCTATCACTCCACATGACACCCCATCACACCCCGTCAAACCCCATCACTTCATGTGACACCCCATCACACCCATCACACCCCATCCCACCCCATGACACTCCCATCACACCCCATCCCACTTCCATCACACTCCATCACTCCACATGACACCCCATCACACTCCCATCACTCCACATGACACCCCATCACACTCATATCACACCCTGTCACACCCCATTACACTCCCATCACACCCCATCCCAGTCCCATCACATTCCATCACTCCACATGACACCCCATCACACTCCCATCACACTTCAATCACACCCCCATCACTCCACATGACACCCCATCACACCCCATCCCACTCCCATCACACCCTATCACTCCACATGACACCCCATCACACCCCGTCAGACCCCATCACTCCACATGACACCCCATCACACCCATGACACTCCCATCACACCCATCACACCCCATTCCACTCCCATCACACTCCTATCACACCCTATCACACTCCATCACACCCCATCAAATTCCCATCCCACCCCATCACACCCCAATCACACCCCATCACTCCACATCATACTGCATCACATCAGATTTCACCCCATCACCTTATTGCATCACATCATGTCAGGCTGTGTAATGAGGTCACTGGAATTTGAATGGTGAGAAATTATCCAGATATATCATAATGATCCAGATACTGTATATCACAATGATCCAGATATATCACAATGATCCAGATATATCACATGAATGCACAATCATATACACATCCATGCACATCAGGAGTCAGCAGAAGTCATGTTTAGACACATGCTTAGAGACACATGCTCACTGACTCTATGAAACTGAGAATGATGGATCATTGCTCATGTTTGTTTGTTTGCAGAACAGAGAAGGGGAGAGAGGGGGTAAGAGAGGGTGTATAAGGGGGTAAGAGAGGGGGTAAGAGAGGGTGTATAAGGGGGGTAAGAGGGGGGGTAAGAGAGGGTGTATAAGGGGGGTAAGAGAGGGGGTAAGAGAGTGGGGTAAGAGAGTGGGGTAAGAGAGGGTGTATAAGGGGGGTAAGAGAGGGGGTAAGAGAGGGTGTATAAGGGGGGTAAGAGAGGGGGTAAGAGAGGGTGTATAAGGGGGTAAGAGAGGGGGTAAGAGAGGGTGTATAAGGGGGGTAAGAGAGGGGGTAAGAGAGGGGGTAAGAGAGGGTGTATAAGGGGGGTAAGAGAGGGGGTAAGAGAGGGGGTAAGAGAGGGTGTATAAGGGGGGTAAGAGAGGGGGTAAGAGAGGGGGTAAGAGAGAAGGGGGTTATGTTGATTTTATTATGGTTTCATTTTCCTGGTCTCTTCGGCAGGTGTTGGCATAATGCGAAAATCTCTTTCTCTCCCCTTTCTTATTCTGTTCTTTCTCTTTCTCTCACACTCAGCACACTCAGTTACATTATCTAGAAAAACCTAGCACTACCTAGTCAGTTACACTGTCTAGCCCTAATCCTAACCTCTGACCTCTAACCCCAGCCCCTCACAGCTCAGCCCCTCAAAGCTCAGACTCTCACATCTCAGCCCCTCACAGCTCACTCTCACAGCTCAGACTCTCACAGCTCAGACTCTCACAGCTCAGACTCTCACATCTCAGCCCCTAACAGCTCAGTTCCTAACAGCTCAGCCCCTCACAGCTCAGCCCCTCACAGCTCAGACTCTCACAGCTCAGACTCTCACAGCTCACTCTCACATCTCAGCCCCTAACAGCTCAGTTCCTAACAGCTCAGCCCCTCACAGCTCAGCCCCTCACAGCTTAGACTCTCACATCTCAGACTCTCACATCTTAGCCCCTCACAGCTCAGACTCTCCCAGCTCAGACTCTCACATCTCAGATTCTCTCAGCTCAGACTCTCACATCTCAGACTCTCCCAGCTCAGAATCTCACATCTCAGACTCTCACATCTCCGACTCTCTCAGCTGAGACTCTCCCAGCTCAGACTCTCACATCTCAGATTCTCTCATCTCAGACTCTCACATCTCAGACTCTCTCAGCTCAGACTCTCTCAGCTCAGCCCCTCACATCTCAGACTCTCTCAGCTCAGACTCTCTCAGCTCAGCCCCTCACATCTCAGACTCTCTCAGCTCAGACTCTCTCAGCTCAGCCCCTCACATCTCAGACTCTCTCAGCTCAGACTCTCCCAGCCCCTCAATGCCCCTCACAGCTGTGTGGAGCACCGCAGCACATTAAAAACAATGCTGGATTCAGCAGAGACTCATCAGACTCAATTCAATTCAGATGTTTCCACACCTGTTTGTTAAAACCATGGCACCATCATTTGAAAGCATACCATAATTTCACACTTGTGCAGTGTTCTCGCAATTTAAACTAGCTCTTCATTTTTATATGCAGTGTTTTGTGTTTGTTTTGTGGGGGGAAGATATTTATTAACATGCCTTGGCTAATCCTCCCCCTGTAACATGACGGCAGTGGTCGGGTGAGTCTCACCTGGACAGCGCTATCTCCGCCTTCTGCTTGGCGATGTCGGCCGCCTTCTCCGCCCCCTCCACCGCCCGCTCCACCTTCTCCCGGATCTTGCTGGCGCGCAGCGGGATCAGGTTCTTGCGCTTGCCGCTGATCAGCACGTTCTGTTTGTACTTGCCCTCCTCCTTGGTGCCGTCGGGGAAGGTGGTGCACCCGTAGCCGTGACGTTTGTTCCCCGCCCACTCGCCCTGGTAACAGAGGCCGTCGGAGCGGCGACTCACGCCACAGCCGGTGCGCTTGTCGTTCTTCCACTCGCCCGTGTAGCTCTCGGTGGTGGTGGCGTCCACGTCCTCGTCCGCGCCGGCCAGCTCGCCCTCGCCCTCGCCCAGGCTGACGGTGGAGTTGACGTCGGAGGCGGCGGAGCTGACGGTGCTCATGCCCGCCTCGCTGCGGAAGGAGCTCTGCTTGCTGCGTTGACTCGCCAGCGAGCTCTTCGACTCCGAGCGTCGCAGCTTCAGGCTGCCGAGCAGCGATCGGCGGAACAGGCCCTTCTTCCTCGCCTTCATCAGCTCCGCCTCGCTGTGGGCCGTCAGCACGAAGCCCCCGCGCAGCACCGCCGGGCTGCCCGCGGTGGCCACGCCCGCCGAGGCCACGCCCCCCACGCCCGCCCGCTCGCCGACCAGCAGCGCCGCTCCGTTGCTCTGCTCCGACCGCAGCGAGTTGATGGAGGTGCGCAGCGGCGAGCGGATGACGGCCGCCATGCCGTACGGGACGCTCTGCCTCACGCCGTATCCGTGCCTCATGCCGCCCAGCCACTGGCCCTGGTACGTACCTGCGGGAGGCGGACAGAGAGCTCTCACCCTGTGCTACCCGGTCCCGGCCAGCTTTTATCACATCTCACACAGCTTAAATAAATCATCTGAGTAGTCGATTTGAGCATGTTAAGCAAGTAACGTTAGAAAGAACGAGTAACGTTAGAGAGGACATGCAATGCGTGGGGTAGCAGTGGCTCTGGCGCAGATGGCTGGTGGTTGTGGTGAGTCATGCAGTGTAGGTTCTTAAACGTAACATCAGTCTGCTCCTGATAGCTGTTATAGAGAAAGTGCCTTGGATTATAGCATTAATACTTTCCTGTAAGGAAATGCACACACGCTCACACACACAAATACACTTTAAGAAATTAGCTGTGTAATGTTAAAATCTGGTACTAAGGTTGAAAATGTTTGATTTAGAAGTACAGTAGAGATGCTCCAGTCAAAGCACAGGCTCACAGCAAACTGTTCTCTGGTCAGTGCAGGGCATCAGCACACTGTTCTCTGGTCAATGCCGGGCATCAGCACACTGTTCTCTGGTCAGTAAAACCCAGAGCCTCAGCACACTGCTGTCATCATCCTTCTTAAATGATTAAACATGGATAAACATGGATCTGGTAACCAGCCTCCAATGTGCACAGATTTGTGGTAAGACCTCAGTGAGAGATACTGGACGTCTACAGGTGATCTGCATGCTGTTGTGTGACCAATCAGAGTAAAGCTAGCAAGCACTATAATTGTAATATTCGAATGTGATATGCTGAAACACACTAGCAGTCTAGTTGGGACTTAAGTGTTTTTTCTTCAGATGTATTACAGTGCCGACCTTTCAATGACATCTATCATTACGAAATGGATAGCAAGAGAAAAGAATTTGGGAAGCTATCCTATAACGCCTACACTTGAAACCTTTTCTGATGAAATTGACCTGGTCTTCGCATCCTCCATGCAATTCTCTTTCAGGTTAGCACAGACAGACACTTATCTCAGCTGTAACTGGAACCTGTTGTAAAAGTTGCAATAGGTGTGGTATTTGTGGTGGTATTTGCAGCAGGTATTTCCAGTGTTATTTATGATAGTATTTATAGTGAAATTCCCAGGAATATTTGTAGCAGATATACATGGTGTATTTAGTAATTTACAGTGGCTTTTGTGGTAGTGTTTGAAATTTGTGTTGGTATTTGCTGCAGAATTTGCAGTGGTATTTGTTTCGGGTCTTTGCAGTGATATTTACAGTGATATTTGCAGTGATATTTGGAACAGGTTTTCACTGTAATTTTGCTGCCTTGGTTCCTGGTCTGTGAACATCTATCTATTTTTTTTCATCAAGTTCTGGTGTTAGGAGTCTCCAAACACCACACTGCACCTGATCAAATCAGTCTGGCTATAATGACAGAGCACATGTCACTGATTTCACATTCAAAATGTTTAGATCCTGCCATGATTTTGTTTTATCCAGCTTGATTTCTATTTGCATTTCACTTTAATTCTACCTCTTGACTGTAGGAACACGAGTGAAGCCAGGCAGGTGGGACAAAATCATGGGGCAGAGTCTGGATCTACTGAACCTGAATGAACAGGTTTGGCTGATCAGAACTTCTTCTCAACTGCATGTTGTCTGGTTCCTTCTGGTTTCCCTTGATCATTTCTATGACTTGAGCTCTGTGCTTGATCACGTGCTCTTTATAGAGAGGTTGTAATAAATACTCAAATGGTCTAGAAGCCATAAGCTTAATTTCTCCCTCCAGCTTCTTTTGTCTTGTAAAAGAATGAATCAAACGACCACACCACGGGTGCACTGGTAATAAAGTGTCAGTACAGTGATATCTGTATCTGATTATCTGTGTTAGGGTCACCGGAGATGAAGTGTACAGTTAGCCGACAAATGACCAACTTCCAGATGTGGAACTTTGACATCAGAATTTGTGTTTGGAATGAAGGAATGACTTATGTCAAATCTGTAATGCCATACAGCATAGAGTGGACTGAAACGATTGAAACTGATCAATGGGTACAACGATTGAACATTAAAGGTCATTTGACCCTGTAGCTCTCAAGCACTTCATGTTAACATCCTCAGCAAAGTCAAACCAGAAGCCTTTACAACTTCATGCATGGAATTGTTTAAAGGCAATAAAACTAAGAGAGTTTAAAATACTAAAAAGTATTTTAGTGAAATTTCCCCCACTCAGTGGTATTTATTTGTATTTTGTGCTGTTAGGACTTTTTAGCCTAAGATAGAAATAGTTTTTATATAACAGACGGAGATTGCTGTCTCTGTTGAGCTAGAAAGTAGGACACGTCTTTCCCCTTTCACATGCTTGCATTCATATATTTCACCAGCAAACCAGGGTCACTTGATCTGTGTCTTCACGTCTGTCCAACGGAGTGATCCGCGTAATGCTTCCTGTGTGCTGTCGTATGGGGTGTGAGCGTCTCTGATGTAATCACTATCCCTGTACGATAATGAGTCATTCCACTGAACAGAACACACTGCTATCACAAGAGCAGACTCACATATCAACACCTCACTACCCCTGTCTCCTCACTCACTACCTCACTGCTCTCTCTCACTACCCCCTGCCTCCTCACTCACTACCCCCTGCCTCCTCACTCACTACCTCACTGCTCTCTCTCACTACCCCCTGCCTCCTCACTCACTACCCCCTGCCTCCTCACTCACTACCTCACTGCTCTCTCTCACTACCCCTGTCTCCTCACTCACTACCTCACTGCTCTCTCTCACTACCCCTGTCTCCTCACTCACTACCTCACTGCTCTCTCTCACTACCCCCTGCCTCCTCACTCACTACTCTCTCACTCACTACCCCTGCCTCCTCACTCACTACCTCACTGCTCTCTCTCACTACCCCCTGCCTCCTCACTCACTACCCCCTGCCTCCTCACTCACTACCTCACTGCTCTCTCTCACTACCCCCTGCCTCCTCACTCACTACCTCACTGCTCTCTCTCACTACCCCCTGCCTCCTCACTCACTACTCTCTCACTCACTACCCCTGCCTCCTCACTCACTACCTCACTGCTCTCTCTCACTACCCCCTGCCTCCTCACTCACTACCCCCTGCCTCCTCACTCACTACCTCACTGCTCTCTCTCACTACCCCTGCCTCCTCACACACTACCTCCTGCTTCCTCACTCACTACTCTCTCACTCACTACCCCTGCCTCCTCACTCACTACCTCACTGCTCTCTCTCACTACCCCCTGCCTCCTCACTCACTACCTCCTGCTTCCTCACTCACTACCTCCTGCCTCCTCACTCACTACCTCACTGCTCTCTCTCACTACCCCTGCCTCCTCACACACTACCTCCTGCTTCCTCACACACTACCTCTCTGCCCTCTCTCACTCACTACCCCCTGCCTCCTCACTCACTACCTCACTGCTCTCTCTCACTACCCCTGCCTCCTCACTCACTACCTCACTGCTCTCTCTCACTAACCCCTGCCTCCTCACTACCTCCTGCTTCCTCACACACTACCTCTCTGCCCTCTCTCACTCACTACCCCTGCCTCCTCACTCACTACCTCACTCACTACCTCCTGCCTCCTCATTCACTACCTCACTGCCCTCTCTCACTCACTACCTCACTGCCCTCACTCATTACCTCCTCACTCACTACCTCACTGCCCTCTCTCACTCACTACCCCTGCCTCCTCACTCACTACCTCACTGCCCTCACTTACTACCTCCTGCCTCCTCACTCACTACCTCACTGCCCTCTCTAGACTAATGACAAAGTCTTTTTTTATATATTATATATAATTATATAAATTAATTATAAATTATATATAATCTATACATCCCTAAATGGATGGATACTAGATGGATTATAGATACACATATTAAGTGTCTTACTGAGTTAACATAAATCCAGTGAAAATTTCAGCTCTAGATGAACTCTAGATGAACTCAATCTGAAACCCAAACAGAAGCAGCTGTATGTAAGTGGATAGAGGCAGTGAAATAGGCTCTATCCTTCAGCTATTCACTTCTGTCAGCACACTGGAACTTTTACCCAGGAACATCACATCTCACTGATGTCTCACTCTAACATAATGTCTCACTGGTGTCTCACTCTAACATCACATTTCACTGACGTCTCACTTTCACATCATGTTTCACCCACATCTTCATATGAGTGCACCAATGTCACTGCAGAACATCTCACCCCAGTTTAGAGTTGTCCTAGACACCTGACTAACAAGATTAGTAGTGGACAGTGAAAATGAATCGGCAGGTTCAAGTTTAACTCGAGTCCTTCCTAACAAGGTGAACGTCCTGTGTTACTGATCACCACTTTGAACACACTTTGTTCTGTGTGTGTGTGTGTTACAAGAGATCAGACACAGGCTGTAATTAAAGAGATCAGATTGTGACAAAGGCTAAGGGTAGCAACCCCACCCATGCTCACATCTGGGTCTTCCAAGCTCATCTGGGTCTCATGTCTGGGTCTTCCAAGCTCATCTGGGTCTCACATCTGGGTCTTCCAGGCTAATCTGGGTCTCATGTCTGGGTCTTCCAAGCTTATCTGGGTCTCATGTCTGGGTCTTCCAAGCAGTCAACGTGTACTCTGATCATCAGCTAAAAGCAGGTGTCTGACATAGCAGCCAGAACATACATTTACCCTCCGTAGTGACAGTCACATCAATCTCTCCATCAGGGGGACAGTCTCCATCACACCACCCTCTCCATCTGGGGGACAGTCTCCATCACACCACTCTCGTTAAGAGGGGACAGTCTCCATCACACCACTCTCGTTAAGAGGGGACAGTCTCCATCACACCACTCTCGTTATGAGGGGACAGACTCCATCACACCACTCTCGTTAAGAGGGGACAGTCTCCATCACACCACTCTCGTTAAGAGGGGACAGTCTCCATCACACCACTCTCGTTATGAGGGGACAGACTCCATCACACCACTCTCGTTAAGAGGGGACAGACTCCATCACACCACTCTCGTTAAGAGGGGACAGTCTCCATCACAATACCCTCTTCTTCACACAGACACAGGACCCAAATAAAGACATCAGACACAGGACTAATTTAATTGGATTGGGATGAATAACATCCCCTCCATACACAGAACAGACAGAAAAGCAGAGAGAGGGCATAAATTAGAGTGCACCTTGTGCACACACACACACACACAGTCACTGTTGGCTCCTCCATTGCTTCCTGGTTTCCTTGGTTACCTGTGCATTGCTTTACTTCCTGGTTTTCTTCCATGTGCTCTTTGTTTTCATTCTTACGCCCCTCGAGTTACGTTTAGTTCTCTGCCCTCATTCCTGCCCACTTGTTCCTTGTTTAGTTGTATATCTAAGTGCGGCGTTTGCTCTGTGTCTACGCTGGTCACTATGATTGCTGAGTCTAGCTGTTGTTTCTTAAGGCTGATTTCTGTGTTTCCTGTTATGTTTCCTTCAGTTCTCTCGTTTTTAGTTTTTGTGTTCATTGTTGTTGTATCATGTGCTCTGGATATGTCCATGTAGCCTGACCCTGGTCTGAATGACTCTGATTACAGATTTGCCCCTAATAAACCTCTCTCCTTTCACAGAATGTGTCCCCTTTTAGGCTTTTCTGCTGGGACGAACATCCAGATGCTTCAATTTGCTCAGAGTTTGCCGTGTCTCCGTTACACTGGAGCAGAGACAGTGAATCCCCTGACGCTTTGGGTACAGGGGAGTCTCACCATTCGAGCGAGCAGCTAGGGAATGGTAAGCTCGGGGGAACTCGGGTAAGCACCAGGAGAATAATCAATGCTACAGGAAAGAGTGTCCTGCTTGACGAGGTAAGACAGGGAGAAGCACAGAGAAGCTGTGGTGAGGTACTCGCTGTGCTCGCAAGTGCAAGTCTGCGTTTCCTGTCTGGAAGGAACAGCTGAGCTGTGAGAGCTGGTGAGAGTGGAGTGTGTGTGTGTGTGTGTGTTCAGGGTTTCCCAGTCTCTGGTACTATGGACTGTCCCACCAGCCAAACAGTCGTTCTTCCTGGTGTGTCTGTGCTTCTGCTCCACTGGTCTGTATGTCTGTGCTTCACTGTCTGTTGACTGGTCTGTATGTCTGTGCTTCACTGTCTGTTGACTGGTCTGTATGTCTGTGCTCCATTGTCTGTTGACTGGTCTGTATGTCTGTGCTTCACTGTCTGTTGACTGGTCTGTATGTCTGTGCTTCTGCTCCACTGGTCTGTATGTCTGTGCTCCATTGTCTGTTGACTGGTCTGTATGTCTGTGCTCCATTGTCTGTTGACTGGTCTGTATGTCTGTGCTTCACTGTCTGTTGACTGGTCTGTATGTCTGTGCTCCATTGTCTGTTGACTGGTCTGTATGTCTGTGCTCCATTGTCTGTTGACTGGTCTGTATGTCTGTGCTTCACTGTCTGTTGACTGGTCTGTATGTCTGTGCTTCACTGTCTGTTGACTGGTCTGTATGTCTGTGCTTCACTGTCTGTTGACTGGTCTGTATGTCTGTGCTTCACTGTCTGTTGACTGGTCTGTATGTCTGTGCTTCACTGTCTGTTGACTGGTCTGTATGTCTGTGCTCCATTGTCTGTTGACTGGTCTGTATGTCTGTGCTTCACTGTCTGTTGACTGGTCTGTATGTCTGTGCTCCATTGTCTGTTGACTGGTCTGTATGTCTGTGCTTCACTGTCTGTTGACTGGTCTGTATGTCTGTTGACTGGTCTGTATGTCTGTGCTCCATTGTCTGTTGACTGGTCTGTATGTCTGTGCTTCACTGTCTGTTGACTGGTCTGTATGTCTGTGCTCCATTGTCTGTTGACTGGTCTGTATGTCTGTGCTTCACTGTCTGTTGACTGGTCTGTATGTCTGTGCTCTATTGTCTGTTGACTGGTCTGTATGTCTGTGCTCCATTGTCTGTTGACTGGTCTGTATGTCTGTGCTCCATTGTCTGTTGACTGGTCTGTATGTCTGTGCTTCACTGTCTGTTGACTGGTCTGTATGTCTGTGCTCCATTGTCTGTTGACTGGTCTGTATGTCTGTGCTCCATTGTCTGTTGACTGGTCTGTATGTCTGTGCTTCACTGTCTGTTGACTGGTCTGTATGTCTGTGCTTCACTGTCTGTTGACTGGTCTGTATGTCTGTGCTTCACTGTCTGTTGACTGGTCTGTATGTCTGTGCTTCACTGTCTGTTGACTGGTCTGTATGTCTGTGCTTCACTGTCTGTTGACTGGTCTGTATGTCTGTGCTCCATTGTCTGTTGACTGGTCTGTATGTCTGTGCTTCACTGTCTGTTGACTGGTCTGTATGTCTGTGCTCCATTGTCTGTTGACTGGTCTGTATGTCTGTGCTTCACTGTCTGTTGACTGGTCTGTATGTCTGTTGACTGGTCTGTATGTCTGTGCTCCATTGTCTGTTGACTGGTCTGTATGTCTGTGCTTCACTGTCTGTTGACTGGTCTGTATGTCTGTGCTCCATTGTCTGTTGACTGGTCTGTATGTCTGTGCTTCACTGTCTGTTGACTGGTCTGTATGTCTGTGCTCTATTGTCTGTTGACTGGTCTGTATGTCTGTGCTTCACTGTCTGTTGACTGGTCTGTATGTCTGTGCTCTATTGTCTGTTGACTGGTCTGTATGTCTGTGCTTCACTGTCTGTTGACTGGTCTGTATGCCTGTGCTCCATTGTCTGTTGACTGGTCTGTATGTCTGTGCTCCACTGTCTGTTGACTGGTCTGTATGTCTGTGCTCCACTGTCTGTTTACTGGTCTGTATGTCTGTGCTCCACTGTCTGTTGACTGGTTTCTATGTCTGTGCTCCATTTTCTATTGACTGGTGTGTATGTCTGTGCTCCATTGTCTGTTGACTGGTCTGTATGTCTGTGCACTGGTGTGTATGTCTGTGCTCCATTGTCTGTTGAATTGTCTGTGATCATTTTTGTCTTCTTCGTTGTGCTATTGTGCCTCCAGTCATCTCTTGTCATTTATCAACCTTTGTTTTTTCTCCCTCCTGTCGTCTTGTTCATTGAGCTATTTTGTGTTCCTTCGGTTCCTGCTGTAATCCCTGGTTCTTGGTGTTTTGGTTCTCCTGTTCCTCTGTCTGCTTGAGCATCTACTTTGATTCCTGCTCTACTCATCCATCTGCTCCTGTGTCTTCAGGTCCCCTGCTGAGTCTTCTTTAACTCCTGGTTCTGGTCCTGTCCTGGTTCTTGTGCTGTTTCTCAATCTGTTTCTGCTCCTGGTTCTGTTGCTGTTTCTCTTTCTGTCCTGCACTGTTGTTCTGTTTCTTCTGTCTCTGTTCCTTGTCCTGCCTGGGATCTGCTGTTCTTTGGGAGTGCTACATCTATTACCAGCCATTTGAATATGGCCTCCATTCTCTGTCTGCATCTTGCATCCTGCTGTTAAATGTGCAGGATTGTCTCAGGGTCCTGCCTGGTGTGGTGGCTCCAGCCTCTACTGATCTGGTGTTCACAGCTTGTTCCTGTGCTGCAAGATCAGTGCTGATCTCTAATTCCAGCCGTACAGCCATTACTGGGATTTCTCCATATCAGACACACGTGCAGTGGTACAAACTGTGCAGATGTTAATCCTCCTATGATGGTTCCTGTTCCTCCTCATTCTCAACCATCTTGGATTCTCATCATCCACCTCTGAGTTCTAAGGGACACTTGGGGCATTCTTACATGGACATGGACATGTAGACATTACAGATACATCCGGTGTGTGTGTGTGTCTATATATATATGAGACAGAGAGGAAGAGAGGGAGAGAGAGAAAGAGAGATTCAAATATTCAAATCTCTACTGAAATGTGAAGTACACAAAGTTTCCAGGGAAACAGGATGTTTTGGACGGAGATCCTTCATCAGACGTGCAAGCAAAGCGCTTCAAACTTTGTGTACTTCCCTGCAATTTTGAATATCTCTACATCTCACTACTGTATCCTTCAGTTCTTCACCTGGATTCTAATCTATTTGTGTGTGTATGTTTAAGGTAAATGTATCTCATTACTGGATTACGGCTGTATCGTGCTCCAGTCTTGATGTGCACATTTTCTTGTAATAAAGATTTTTAGCATCCTCTGAGATTAATAATCTGATCCTGTAAATCTGATTTGTTACAAAGCTTTTCTTCTTTTCACACACACACACACACACACACACACACACACACACACACACACACACACACACACACACACACACACCCTGTGCTGTGTTTGTGCACCTGGAGAGCACAACATCACTGTACAGTTGTTTTACGTGCCCTAACGTACCTGATCACCTGGATGATTATCTGACATGTTTAACTGGGTTTATTAGAGTGGAGTAAATGCACTGGGGTTAGCCCCTCCCCTTTGCACCCAAACAAGGAGAACCCCCACTGAAAGGAGCATTTTGTTAGTTACTTCCTGTTCCAATATCACTGTGAGCCAAACATGTGTCCAGCGAAGATACATTAACATGCAAATGAGAAACTGTTGCAGTGTAAAGTCAAGGGGGCGGGGCATCCTCTGTGTTCTACTGGGTATTCAGTGAGCAAATAAGAGTAATGGGATTATGTGGAGCGGATAATACGTTACATAGAATTAAATGTAAGTCTGACTGAGGGTTATTTTCTTTGCAACAGAACAAACTTTCTCAAAGTACAAAAAATATATGAGCTTCACATTGCACCATAAAGGGTTTCAAACCCTTTACCTAAGCAGCATCACTAACCACTCTATCCATTATTAACGTTGCTGGAAATTCACTACAGATATGATATCAACTTGCTCACTGCAACCTTGTTTTTTATAAACTCCTTTTTACTGATTCTGTGAGGAAGTGAGATCACCCTACATCTCACTTTCACTCAGGCTCCCTGTACGTCCCTGTGGGTTTATGGAATAGATCGTTAATCGAATGCAAAGCTAAACAGGTTATGGGAGGCTCTTCATCTGGGATTATGATGTATCGCCAGATACTCTTCAACTGCCACATTTTGTCAGTGAAATAACTGCTGACTTCTGGGTTTTGCTGATGGATGGTGTAGTGTCAGTGTCAGTGTTGGCACTGGAGACACGCAAAACACAGTGAAGCACAGTGAGGTACAGTGAAGCACAGCAAAACACAGTGAAGCACAGTGAGGTACAGTGAAGCACAGCAAAACACAGTGAAGCACAGTGAGGTACAGTGAAGCACAGCAAAACACAGTGAAGCACAGTGAGGTACAGTGAAGCACAGCAAAACACAGTGAAGCACAGTGATGTCCATGCTGGTAATTTTACTGAAACTGCTGAAGCTGGACTTTTCAGAAGATGTTTCCAGTGTGTCAGTCCTTTAAGCAGCGCAGACATTGACACACACTTCTTCTTCTGAATACATTTCTACACACTACCCAAACATAATTCACATCACAGATAATCTCTAAATCACTTCGTGGCGCTACGGCTGAGTACAATCGTGGAAAGACTGCATGCTGTCACTCTGATTGTTACTTACAAGGTAGGGCACGAGAATTCGAGAATGTGTATATTTCTAAATGGTTACATGTGAACATTTCTAAATGGTTATGGCAAACAAACATATTCACATTGATAGCATAACTACCACCAGAGCGAACCTTACACCGTTGAGTTTACTTCCTTTTACGTTATACGTTTTAACACGTACCGCAAAACTCTCATTCCTCTTTTGCACTGTTGTCGTCAATGCGCTTGCATTCACAACCTAGAGAAACCAGTCAGATCCTTCCGCGGGGTGTGAGGAGTGTACGGGGTTCTGTCGCAACGCTTAAACGTGTGAGAGAAAGTCCTCTCTTGTGGCAAAAACGCACGCAAATTCATATTCCTTAGGTACCTGCCGGTAACTGGAGGATCTTCTCGTTAAATTGAGAGACCGTGGCGAGACTGTGACTGGTGACAGAAGTAACGAGGATTATCTGTTTTTAAATAATCTACCTTTTTCCTTCCACAAAAGACTAGAGAGACTGAAAAAAACCACTCACGACTTCACCGTCAAGCTGGAGCTCTCCGAGGTCCTGAAATGATGGGAGGAGTTGTAGTTTAAACATTTATGAATGGCGGGGGTTATATTTTAAACAAGTGTGTTTTGATCACAGTAGGAATTTCATATTTTGGCAGTGTTGTCCAGTTAGTCTTTTTCAGAACTTTTGGACTGGTCACATGTGAACTGCAGTACAATCGAATGGGACTTCAAGAAACATCATGCTGCTTCACCCTATGTTACGGTTCCTCTCACAGGGGCATTGATGGGACTCAACCAGCAGGGGTCATGCATCAATCAACCTGCCTTGGTTTAGATATGATGTGGCTACTTGGCATGAGTACCGTAACTCACATCAACAATGTTACTCGAGATATAGGAGATGATCAAAGACACAGAAACTACTTTCATACTAGCTACTTTCATAGCCATTTTGTATAACTATGTGCACTGATCTCTGGTTGTTTTAAGGCCACACAATGTTCATGAGGGTTCTCCTCTGTATCTTGTAAGTGTGGGTAACAAGACTTTTAAAAGCGCCTTTAGACTGCAGAACTATAATATGAATCATTAATCTCTGTCTTTTTCAATGACTCAGCACTTATGCCTTAGAGTAATTGTTGGTTAGGCCTACAGTATGTGTGCACGTGTCTGTGTGTGTGTGCATGCATGTGTGTGCATACAGTGTGTGCAAAGAGATATACAACTGCTAGCTGTTAATAGCTACATATTTTACACACACACTGTACAGGTACTTACACACTGTACTTTATATTTATATAAATATAAAGTACAGAGTATAGAGAGACTATGAACATTTACCCTGGGTATCCATAACCCTAACACCTACACCCAACCCTAACACCTATAACCAACCCTAACCCTGATCTCTTCATTTTATGTTTATTTCTGTGATGTGATTTGACCTCATGTGGAACATTAATGTGATCTAGGATGTAGTGAGCTAAGAGTAACTGATGAACCCCATGAGTGTGTGCATGGGAGGATTAACATCTGCACAGTTTGTACCACTGCACGCGTGTCTGATATGGAGAAATCCCAGTAATGGCTGTACGGCTGGAATTAGAGATCAGCACTGATCTTGCAGCACAGGAACAAGCTGTGAACACCAGATCAGTAGAGGCTGGAGCCACCACACCAGGCAGGACCCTGAGACAATCCTGCACATTTAACAGCAGGATGCAAGATGCAGACAGAGAATGGAGGCCATATCCAAATGGCTGGTGATAGATAGACCTGTGACCCTGTTGTTGAGATTCCCTTATTCCTGGTCTAGAAAGGTCAAAGGTGAGACAGTTTCAGTGTGCCAAACGAAGACCGCTGTGTTCTTGTAATATCTAAACTAGAAAGAACTGCTAGAACAATAGAGATTGTGTTGGCTCACAGTCCTGAAGCTACAAACGAACTTGATGCAGTGCAGTCTGGTACATGGCGGATTCTCCACAGTGATTGGCTAAACCACTGTATGTACTTCTCCACAGTGATTGGCTAAACCACTGTATCCACTTTTCCACAGTGATTGGCTGAAAAACTGTATTTATTTCACCACATTTATTTCACTTTACCTAATGTTATGACAAGCCAATAGCATGACCAGGCATGTGATAACCATAAGCCAATAAAATGTAATCAACTAGCAAAGCATGTAAAGATGAGACATTGTACCTTGGTTGGCTTGCCTGTACAACACGCCTTATTACAGTCTACTGGCTAGCTAAGGTTCTCATAAATGTAGCCTAGCATAACCCTAACCAGGACAGAGCGCTGGGAGAATGTCAAGCTCTTTAAGAATGATGGTTGGTGGGACTAGCAGTGCTAATTTACTGCTGGGAATATTTTGATAGACTGCTCACTGGCCCACCAGTTACACCATACTGACACTGTTTGCAAAGAGATGATGCAGCCAATATAACCACTCTGTCCCCTCCAGTGACTTAAGCCATGCAGATTAGGACCACATAAGTAAACACCATTAGCAGAGTAACTTAGCCAATCAGAGTTAGGAGCATAAAGTCCCCTGTGACACTAGCCAATCAGAGCTTGGAGCATAAAGTCCCCTGTGACACTCTGACCTGCTGGAGGAAACTGTATGTGTTTCCACAGCAACCTACTGTAGAGAAGCACACCCAGGCATGCTTTAATACACACACACACACACGCTCGCACACACACACACACATACACACACACACATATATGTATGCAAGTGCACACACACACACACACACACACACACAGATGCAGTTTCGTTGTGTGCTTTGCTGTTGCTAAGTGCTGTGCACATTTATGCTACCTATTCTCTACTGAATTTGTCATCTTCAGAAATGAGCAAACACACGCGTGTGCACACACACACACACAAACATCAAACACTCCAGTTACATTTCTGATGTACTGAAAAAAAATCTCAAAACTGCCTACAACCCGTCTTGAAATTTACAGTTTACAGCGTAGGTAACTTTCTCTAGCATTACACTGTACTGTATATCCTGAAGAACTTGTACCTGTTTACAAGCTGGGACATTTCAGCATTCACTCACTGGTCTCTGTCTCAGATCTTTTTTTTAATGATCACATACCAGTTTAAATCAGCCTCAGATGTCGTGTGGTGAGTTTGTGACTACGTGCTGATGGGGAAGAGTTGGAGAGTGTTTCTGTGTTACAGATCATGAGTTTCCAGCTGCAGGTCCAGTGAAGCCGTGTTGCTGTGCCTAAAACACAGAGCTCTGCTACGTTTGCCTGTTTCAGTGAAGTGTGTGTGGATGCGGATGCTGTGATTGGTCTTCACCTCACGGTTCCTCGGGCTCTCCCACCCCTTCCCTTTACATCCTGAGCTCTGACTGCCTCTGGAACAGTGTGGTGTTTTCAACAGAATGGATGTTTGTGTTTTGTAAGCATTGCAGACAACCTCAAATCTTCCTGTCTCTGTCTCTCTCCTTCTCTCTCTCTCTCTCCCTCCCACCCTCCCTCTCTCTCTGGTCCTGATGGCCTCCAAATTGATCTCAGTTCACTGCATGTGCACAACAGAATAATTAAGTTACATGAATGAAAGGCTATCGGAACTGCCTCGTCCTCCGTGCACACACACTCAACACGGCGACCAATCAGAGCATCAGATCTAACAGCCTGTCCCATCGTCTGAAGGTGTGTTGGTTGCCATGGAGTTTCCTCAGCACCCTCTCTCCTCCCGCACTCTGAACACCCCGACGCCCCACGCTCGATGCGTGCGTGTGTGAAAACACGTCCCTCACCTCCGTCTGAATACGTCTCCGTGCCGTAGCCGTCCTGTAGCCCGTTGTTCCACGTTCCCTGGTACCTCCCGCTGGTGCCCGTGCTCTCCCGCACGCCGTACCGCCCCTTAAGTCCGTGCGTCCACTCGCCCCGGTACGCCCACCTCCCCTTCTTCTCCAGGCCCAGTCCGTGCCGCTTGCCCTGGGTCCAGGTGCCCTGGTAGGTGTTGCCGCTGGGCCAGGTGTAGACGCCCAGCACCTCGAACCCCTGCCTCCAGGAGCCGGCGTACTCGCCCTGACCCTTGGGCCCCGTGCAGATGCCATGGCCGTGGGCCCGGCCCTCCTCCCACCCACCGCAGTAGGAACCCCCATCGTCAAAGTTGAACCTGCCCCCAGTGGACATGCATGAAACAGGTTTTGGCAAAACCCCCAAACCTCAAAAAGAAAGGAAAAAGAAACAGAGAAACAAAGGGGAAAGGCCCAAAGGACCGGGGGTGTGGGCCCGAGGACCCGGGGGACGGTGGACGAGAGTGATGATGACAGGAAGACTCCCCTTTAGCAGCGGAACACGGCGATGGGTGAAAGAGTGGCAAAGAGAGAGAGAGAGAAAGCGCGAAGGCAGCAGATCGGCCCAGACGCGCGGTGCCGGGGGGCCCGCCTGCCTCCTCACACCGCGGCCCTCGTGGAGAGGGACGCTCTCCCCTGCCTGCGTCTCGGAGACAGGAACGGGCTTGCTCCAGCCATGCGCCTCTCCCGGCCACCACGGCGACCCCCTCCCCCAGCGTGGCCGAGCGCCTCTCCCCGCACGATCCTCACAGCGCCAGGCTCCGCCTAGAAACGCCGACTCCCGCGGGGAGCGCGCCGACGCGGGGAGTGCGCGCGCGGGGGGCTCGCGCGTGCGGGCCGCGTCAGCGCCCAGCCGGACCGCCCCTCATGGCGCACGCGCTGGCGCTCGCTGACGGAACGAAGGAGAACGGGATGGAGCCTCGCGGAGTGCGGAATGGTGCAGGGCCTCCGGGTCTGACGCTCTCGCGGAGAAAACGGCAATGCGGTCTCCTGAAAACACGCGTGTAGGCATCGAGCGGCACGCTCCGGTCCCTCCGGCTGCGCGCGCCTGTGCCGCTGCCGTTGCGCACACCGTTTGTGTGGGAGATGTCCCGATGTCACCCCCCCCCTCCCTGGCCTGGAGAGCAGCGCGCGCCTGCTTCACATGGAACGCTGCTTATTCTCTTCTCCTCTGTTGTCGTCTCGTTCCTCCCCGTCTGTGTGCTCAAGTCTCTCTCTCTCTCTCTCTCTCTCTCTCTCTCTCTGTCTCTCTCTCTCTCTCTTGCTCAGATCTGCTCGTTGCAGGAGGACCGTTCGAGCCCAGCCAAGCCCCTCCCCCCCCTCCCATGCATTGCCTCTCTTCCCCCACTTAAAGAGACAGGACCTGTGTTACCACAGCCCCCCCATTAAAGACACAGGCCCTGTGTTAATGCCACATGCCATATTACACACACCTGTCTCACTCTACACAGCAGACACTGTAGATCTCACACTCAAAGCTCTAACCCTCTTTTAAACGTCTGATTTTCTGCACACACAAAAAGGCTTTAATGCAGTTGGGAACATGGCAAAGCTCATGTTCAGAATCTATGGATGCACAATGGGCATCACTGAGGTGGTGTAGGTGATGGTGTAGGTGGTGGTGTAGGTGATGGTGTAGGTGGTGGTGTAGGTGATGGTGTAGGTGGTGGTGTAGGTGGTGGTGTAGGTGATGGTGTAGGTGGTGGTGTAGGTGATGGTGTAGGTGGTGGTGTAAGTGATGGTGTAGGTGGTGGTGTAGGTGGTGTAACAGATGGTGTAGATGTGGTGTAGATATGCTCATCTAACCATTAATGTTTTGCCTTTGCACTGTTTTCATGTTTTGATTCTGGAGCCATGAAGCATGATATTTAACCGGAAACAGAACTACATGTAAAAGAGGCTGATGGGGACTATGTGTACCTGTGTGTGTGTGTGTGTGTGTGTGTGTGTGTGTGTGTGTGTGTGTGTGTGTGTGTGTGTGTGTGTGTGTGTGTGACGCTGTGTGTGTGTGTGTGTGTGTGTGTGTGTGTGTGTGTGTGTGTGTGTGTTCACCAATTCACCCTGATGTGCTGATCCACCACTGATATTCTCATCAAACCTCCCGATGACACATATTATTAAGATGAGTTCTTATCACACACACACATGTGTATTCTTATATGCACACATGTACACACACACACACACACACACACACACACACACACAAATACACACACATCCGTATGTTCACATGCACACACACACAAACACGTACACGTACAAATGCACACACATGTGGTTGCTCACACGCACACACATGGATGCATGTAGACACATACACAAGCACACACAAACACTAACACACACACACACGTGCACATACATGAATTCACTATGGTAGGAGCTATGGGAGCTGATGGAGCTAGTTTAGTTTAGCTGATATCACTCTGCTGGTCACTTGATTAGTGCAGGATGGGGGAGT
Organism: Brachyhypopomus gauderio; assembly: GCF_052324685.1. NCBI lineage: Eukaryota > Metazoa > Chordata > Actinopteri > Gymnotiformes > Hypopomidae > Brachyhypopomus > Brachyhypopomus gauderio. Next base: position 19,860,256 of record NC_135221.1, on the reverse strand, counting down.
TTATGAGCATAGCCTGCAGAGTGTGGGAGTGAGAGAGAGAGAGAGAGAGAGAGAGAGAGAGAGAGAGAGAGAGAGAGAGAGAGAGAGAGAGAGAGAGAGAGAGAGAGAGAGAGAGAGAGAGAGAGAGAGGATGACAGAGACAGAATGAGTGTCAGTGAGAGAGAGACAGAAGAGATAGAGAGAGAAAGAAAGAATGACAGAGAGAGAGAGAGGAATACAGAGACAGAAAATGAGTGTGGGAGTGATAAAGAGGCAGAGAAGAGATAGAGATAAAGAGAAAGAGAGAGAATGACAGAGAGAGAGGAATACAGAGACAGAATGAGTGTGGGAGTGAGGAAGAGAGACGGAAAGAGAGAGAGGGAGTGTAGAGGAGGCTGTGAGGTAAGACAGGTGTAGGAAGGGGCTGAGTGTGTGAGTGAGACAGCGATACAGAGGGGGTGTAGAGGAGGGAATGATTTTGTTCTTTTTTGCTTTAGTATGTACATGAACAATGAAGAAATTAGCCTATATGTCTGTGAATGTCCAAGACATGAAGCTTCAGTGTGTGCATGGAAGGGGCCTGGAAGTGTGTGCATGGAAGTTCTGGCTTTTTTGGGTGCAGGGTTTGTGGGTACATATGGGTGTCAAAGTTTAAAAAATGAATAACTCTTCAGCTGCAGGTGTGATGTTTTGTCTTGGTGCCATATTTCAGTCCTGAGTGTGGATTCCCAATCTCTATGTGGGATTATACAAGCTGGCACAATGCTAAGGCTGTCACTGAAAAATTGACCTTATTCAGTTTTAGTCAACCTGCTTTTAACAGCTCATATACAGAAAGACGGCTGGTGTCCCAGCCTGATGACCCCCCCCCCCCCCTCCAGCTTCCAGCTTCTTTCATACAGGAAATGACTTCAGCTACAAAGTATATCTACACAAACACATCAGAAAACACACCCTCTCACTACGTATCTTCAGCCTTGTAACCACAAAATGTTGTTTTAACTTAAGATTTTCAACATTTTAAGACAAAATTATATACAATTTTGCAGGTTTACTAAGACTCAATAAACTCTACACGCCAAAATTGCGCCCTCTTGTAAGACACGTCAGTGCGGCGGTAGAGAGAGCTAATCGCACCCTCTAGTGGTGTTATGGTAGCAGTGCAATGCTCTACTTGATAAAATTCAAGTCATGACACTAATATGAATTACGTAAAGTCTTCATAACGTTCACGGCAGGAAATCAATGTATTTTGCGACTCGGTATGATCAAAGTTTAAGTTTCAAATAGCTTCCACTTATGTCCATTCATTCATATAAGTCTTGTTCTTGATAAAAGGAATTTGACCTGAACAGTATAGCCTTGACGTTTTTTTAATTCGGTTTTTATCACTTACGTTAATAGTTCAACCGACAGACTGCTGTGCTGAAAGGGAAAAATATGCACAAAACAGGGCGAATTGGAATACACCACAAAACACACAAACATGTTATTATATTATTATTATATTATTATGGTGATTTGATCCTGTGGAACCAAGAAACACGTTATAAAAACCAAACGCTCCGAGTGAGTGTAACGGAATACGAGTGCGGTTTCGTCCTTGACTGACGCGTTTGGAACGCGAGGCTCCGGTAAAGCCGCGTGATCACCGGGGACCGTGACGTAACGAAACGGCGATGCCAGAAGTTCCTTTATTTTGTTTGTAGTGGAAGCTGCTTCAACCCCCTGACTGAAGTCTCCAGCCCTCCACTCCACCCAGAGCGCCTTATTGTGACACCGTTGCCAAATAAACGGTCTATTTTTAGTAGGTTATTAGCAAAGCAGAGCAGCAGGGGCTTAGAAACCCAGTCCACTGTCACTTTAAAACAGTATTGAATTTCATGTTACATTCTTTATTGTGCCTTTATGAGAGTGTTGTTTAAAGCACATGTCCATATATCACACGTGACGTGATTTTAGCCGTGTTTGACGTATGGATTTATCCTAAATCTTTCGCAAAGATAGATTTTAGATGCCTTAAGGCGCATGTGGGGAGGATGCGTGTCAGCCTACGGGTAGAATTTGTCCAACTGCAGCGCATTTGTGGAGTTACAGACGTACTGTACGTCCAATGGAGGGAATGCGTGGGCAGGACTCGGGCGGAGTTCGGCTGGTGAAGAACATTGTTGCCTTACTCGACTTCACCAAAGGTCCACGACAAGGGGGCGAAAGCTGGGTTTGTTCACTTTGTGCTTGACAGTTATTCACGCGAGAAGAACGACGGCGGCCGTCTCGTGTAAATCCAGATACGCGAGCCAGAACCTTTGGTCCGCTTTCTCTCGACGGTCCAACTACAGGCGAACTGTTGGACTTCACGCCTGAGCTTGCTCGCTGGGTGACGGTCCCGCACGACTCTAACCAAACCCATGCGGAGGACATTGTCCAAGAAGAGCGTCTATATTGAATACAAGTAAGATTTACAGTATTCACAGGCCCATAAAACGGGTTCTAAGGAGTAATGTATCTCTTCTGCTACTCAGGAGGCCGGTAGAGGTTCTGATCCAGAACCGACGGACGAGGGGGTTCTCGGTGGGCTGGCCGCCGAAAACGAAGAACCGCAAAGAGCTCCACTAAGTCTCGGAACACAGCAAACACACTTAAGTTTGGTCAAACAACTTTTTTTCCCTACACTTGCCCCAACTGTTTAATTTAAGGGAATAATGCAACCGCTTATATATAAAATAAGGAGGAAAAAGTGCCATTATTCACGCGTCATTTTGGTTAGGAGTGTGGAGACGTTGAGCCTCACCGTTGAAGTGTAAAGTTCATGTTTGGATGAGTTACGGAGTCACGGTCCAGTCCACGATCTCCCCGTCCTCGCGTTCTTCTGCCAGGGTGGTAAGCGACGTGGTCGACATGGTCGAGCATAGAGGTTCGCTCCAAAGGGACGGGGTGTACCGCTGGTTCTCCGTGCTGAACTCCGCGCAGCGCACCGAGTTCCTCTGTGGCCTCTTAGATCTTTGCGTTCCTATAGAGCTGCGGTTCCTCGGGTCGTGTCTGGAGGACCTGGCCCGCAAAGACTACCACTCCCTCAGGGATGCCGAGATCAAAGCCAACAACCCAGCAGACCTGGCCAACCTCACCAACATCACGGACGAGGTGGTGCGGAGCAAGCTGCTCATCTCGCTGGCGCTGCTGAGCTCGGAGAACCGCGTGGCGGCGGGGGTCTTGTTTCGGACTCTCACGCACATCGACTCCATCATCAAGAATTACGGCCTCCAGCTGAATGACGGGGAGACGGAGGAGCAGTTCCTGCTGCTCTTCACCATGGCCTCCAACCACCCCGCCTTCAGCTTCCACCAGAAGCAGGTGCTACGACAGCAGCTCACTCAGATACAGGAGATCCTGCAGGTCACTGGTTCTGAATCATCATACCGGGGCGGAGGCGGTACCGGCTCACCTGCAGCGCTGACGGTGGCCACCACCATCCCCTCCTGCATCAGCGCGTGCGCTCACCTGTCCTGCCGGGGCGGGTGTCCGTGTTGCACAAAGGTAGGAGACCTGCAGGAGACCAGCAGGAGACCGATGTTTCGTTCAGTTCTTGTCTGTTTACGAAGAATTTGAAAACTTGAGAAGAAGTCTAACTACTTTGACCATTCCTCGTGGCCAGAGTGACTATCCAGATCAGAGTGTCTCCATTATCAAAGTCTCAGATCAGAGTGTCAGAGTGATCTCTGTACGGGCTTGATGCAGGTTATCCCGCGTGTCCCCCGTGTGAAAGGGCCGTTTAAAATGTAATCCTCGTTCATGCTGAATTAATGCTTTAAATAATTTAATGATGAAGCCCAAATTAATTTGTAGCTTTCACACGTTATAAAAATTGAAACTGAAATTATTTAATTTCTGATTCCAGTGAAAAATTCGTTTGTTGAGTTACATTTGTATGAAACGGTGAACATGTTGATGTTAAATTATGGCTTCAGGCAGTTGTCCCTCTGTGACCTCCTGCTGCAAGTAATCAAATATACAAATAGGGTATAGTTATAGTTATAATTTAGTAGGGTATAGTTATAATTTAGTTGTAGGGTATAATTATAGGGCATATTTATATTGTATATTTATATTTATAATTCAGTTGTAGGGAATAGTTGTAGGATATAAATATTGGGTATATTTTTAGGGCTTAGTTATAGGATATAATTATAGGGTATAGTTATAGGATATAATTATAGGGTATAGTTATAGGAAATAGTTATATGGTATAGTTATAGAATATAGATATAATTATAGAGTATAGTTATAGGGTTTAACTATAGGGTATAATTATAAGGTATAGTTATAGGGTATAATTATAGGGTTTGGTTATAGAGTATAATTCCACTCCACTGTGAGGCTCAGTCAAGGTCTCATGCTGAGCATGCGTTTATATACACTGTACTGGTAGACTGAACATAAGTTTATATACACTGTACTGGTAGACTGAACATAAGTTTTCATACACTATACTGGTAGACTGAACATAAGTTTATATACACTGTACTGGTAGACTGAACATAAGTTTATATACACTGTACTGGTAGACTGAACATAAGTTTACATACACTATACTGGTAGACAACATAAGTTTACATACACTATACTGGTGGACTGAACATAAGTTTACATACACTATACTGGTGGACTGAACACAGGACTTGCATCACATGATGATGACAGGACACAGACGTTCTTCCAGTGTCTGAGAAACTGAGGCTCTATTTGCTAGTATGAATTGTAGGTGCACAGCTATCAGCTGCCATTGGAAGTGTTTAGACTGAAATCTGCAGCAGACCTGCTGGGTCCATGTCACATGATCTGAGTTCACTTTGACTGACAGCAGTATCTGCAAATCCGAAGCCACAGAAGGTGGGGTTATGGCAGTTAAAGTTTAAAAACAAATTGTAAACATGCACTCTGTTTTACTGTGCATGTGTGTGTGAGTGAGTGAGTGAGTGTGTGTGTGTTGGAGTGTGTGTGTGGGGAAAGTACCGGCTCCAAGCAGGGAAGAGGCGGAGTGTTTAGTGTTGTTGGGTTTGGACTCTGTGGTGTTCACATTCCTGTGTGCTGAAGTCAGCCATCTTTGTGCAGTTCTCCATTGATTCACAAGAACAGTGAAGAAAACTAGAGAGAGAGAGAGAGAGAGAGAGAGAGAGAGAGAGAGAGAGAGAGAGAGAGAGAGAGAGAGAGAGAGAACACTCTCAGACCTGGACCAAACATCAGCAGAAACACACACACACACACACACACACACACACACACACACACACACACACACACAGGCCTAAGTGTATACTGCGCTCCGTTTGGCTGATGTTGCCATGGAGAAGTTAGCGGTTGCTGTTCTTGGAGTAGTCTGAGAACAGCTGCCTCTTATTAAACCACAGCAGCAGTTCTCAGAGAGACCATCATTATTAAACCAGTCTTCCTCCACAGCAGCAGTACTCAGAGAGACCATCATTATTAAACCAGTCTTCCTCCACAGCAGCAGTACTCAGAGAGACCATCATTAATATATCTAATCTATAGTACCTATAATAATCTATAAGACCTAAAATGATATATACCTATAATAGTCTAGATAATATCCATTGTAATATATAATTCCTATAATAATCTATAATATCTATAACAGTCTATAATACCTATAATTATCTATAATATCTATAAAAATCCATAATATCTATAATAATCTGTTAGTTGTACAATTGAACCTGACTTTTGTTTGATCTTTATCTAGACCATCCAAAGAGAGGCAGTGGTGGGCCTGGAAGATGAGGGATTACTTCCAGAGGTCATGACCCCGACACCTACCCCCTCTTCTCTGGAGCCGCCAGTCAAAGCACATTCTGGGACATCTGAAAAAGGTGGATGTCACTATTTTCACCTCACCAGTCCCCAGATACACTCACAATGGCAACATGAAAGACAGGGTCAGTGTCACAATTTAACCACAGGTTAGGTTAGGTCAGGTTAACCACAGTTCAGCTCACATGTCCCAACAGAAAGAGTCATGGCACTGTATTAGAGAGTTGTGCATTCACACCACAGAATCTGCATTGTACTGAAACATTATTGAAATACTGAAATACTGAACTGAAACTGTGCACCGAAACTCTGATCTCAAAAAAATCTTTATCTATGTAGTTATGCATCTTTGGAAGATTAATTTTTCATAGTCAGCCTAAAACCTCCTGAACAGACAGAAATCCAGATGGTCCTTTCAGATCATTATGTGAGTCTTCAGGATAAGCACATGTGGAATCGTTACAGTTCAGAGAGTTCAGGGATTTGAGATTAATAAATCCTCAGGATTAGGATCAGCCCTGCACGAGCAGCATAATTCATTAGATTAGCTATTAGATGTGTGAGTGTTGTCCCATAACGGCACGTGTGGTACCTGTGTCAGTGTGGTATGTGTGGGACCTGTGTCAGTGTGGCATGTGTGGGACCTGTGCCAGTGTGGCATGTGTGGTACCTGTGTCAGTGTGGCATGTGTGGGACCTGTGCCAGTGTGGCATGTGTGGTACCTGTGTCTGTGTGGCATGTGTGGTACCTGTGTCAGTGTGGCATGCGTGGTACCTGTGTCAGTGTGGCATGTGTGGGACCTGTGTCAGTGTGGTATGTGTGGGACCTGTGTCAGTGTGGCATGTGTGGGACCTGTGTCAGTGTGGTATGTGTGGGACCTGTGTCAGTGTGGCATGTGTGGTACCTGTGTCAGTGTGGCATGTGTGGGACCTGTGTCAGTGTGGTATGTGTGGGACCTGTGTCAGTGTGGCATGTGTGGTACCTGTGTCAGTGTGGAACCTGTGTCTGTGTGGCATGTGTGGTACCTGTGTCAGTGTGGCATGTGTGGGGACCAGTGTCAGTGTGGCATGCGTGGTACCTGTGTCAGTGTGGCATGTGTGGGACCTGTGTCAGTGTGGCATGTGTGGTACCTGTGTCAGTGTGGTACCTGTGTCAGTGTGGCATGTGTGGTACCTGTGTCAGTGTGAGACCTGTGTCTGTGTGGCATGTGTGGGACCTGTGTCAGTGTGGCATGTGTGGTACCTGTGTCAGTGTGGGACCTGTGTCAGTGTGGCATGTGTGGTATCTGTGTCAGTGTGGGACCTGTGTCAGTGTGGGACCTGTGTCAGTGTGGCATGTGTGGTACCTGTGTCTGTGTGGCATGTGTGAGGCCTGTGTCAGTGTGGTATGTGTGGTACCTGTGTCATTGTGGTACCTGTGTCAGTGTGGCATGCGTAGTACCTGTGTTAGTGTGGCATGTGTTGTACTTGTGTCTGTGACATGTGTGGGACCTGTGTCAGTGTGGCATGTGTGGTACCTGTGTCAGTGTGGCATGTGTGGGACCTGTGTCAGTGTGGTATGTGTGGGACCTGTGTCAGTGTGGCATGTGTGGTACCTGTGTCAGTGTGGAACCTGTGTCTGTGTGGCATGTGTGGTACCTGTGTCAGTGTGGCATGTGTGGGGACCAGTGTCAGTGTGGCATGCGTGGTACCTGTGTCAGTGTGGCATGTGTGGGACCTGTGTCAGTGTGGCATGTGTGGTACCTGTGTCAGTGTGGTACCTGTGTCAGTGTGGCATGTGTGGTACCTGTGTCAGTGTGAGACCTGTGTCTGTGTGGCATGTGTGGGACCTGTGTCAGTGTGGCATGTGTGGTACCTGTGTCAGTGTGGGACCTGTGTCAGTGTGGCATGTGTGGTATCTGTGTCAGTGTGGGACCTGTGTCAGTGTGGGACCTGTGTCAGTGTGGCATGTGTGGTACCTGTGTCTGTGTGGCATGTGTGAGGCCTGTGTCAGTGTGGTATGTGTGGTACCTGTGTCATTGTGGTACCTGTGTCAGTGTGGCATGCGTAGTACCTGTGTTAGTGTGGCATGTGTTGTACTTGTGTCTGTGACATGTGTGGGACCTGTGTCAGTGTGGCATGTGTGGTACCTGCGTCAGTGTGGGACCTGTGTCAGTGTGGCGTGTGTGAGACCTTTGTCAGTGTGGCATGTGTGGTTCCTGTGTCTGAGGCATGTGTGGGATCTGATTTAATGTTGAAGCACTGAGAGATCTCTAGATATCTCAGACGTTCCTCCGATATTGTTTTGAGAGAACTTCAGATGAGATTGGCATGAGAGCTTTCCCAGCTGTGTGTTGGACTCTACACATAATATGTGTACATAGTGCTGGGCGATAAAATGTTCTCAATTTGTTTCGCGATAATTTTTTCCTCGATGACAATAAGTTTGGGCATTAGAGTTCAATAAACATTAATTTCCATTTCCCGCCTTAAGTAGAGCTGCCAACGCAAGCAATCTGACAAGGTAGCACATATCAGGCTGCACGTGGAATTGCATGCTACGGTGGCCCTGAAAGCCCATCGCGCTGCAAAAGCAAAATGCGCTTCAAAAGCAAAATGCGCTGCAAATACCCAAAGCAAATTCATCAAAATGACAACGCGTATGCTACATCTCAGAAACTCGCTGCGAATTCAGAAACACTGCAAATTTGGAAACACTGCAGATCCAGCCACAACACAACAGAAGTTTTTTCTGGACTAATTATTTTACACAGGGACTCTGTAGGTTTTTAGCCATAAACAACAGTTTCTCATTACATTGAACGGGACTTAAGTAGTAAAGTTATTTAAATGTAGCAGCTTTATTAATTATGTCCCCTATCTAGCTATTTAGATAGAAACTATGTTGCATTAAATGGCATAGCTAAGATATCAAACCTAACTAGCACTTACTGACAGCTAAAGCTGGTGTCTTCTATGCGTTATATTTATAACTTACATTGATGTGTTTCTTCAAGTTCGAAGGTGAATTTTTGAAGGCCAATATTTCACCCTCTTTATGGAGGCAGAGATGTCACTTCATCCTATAGGAATTTACTTTCACTCCAGCAAACACAAACACTGTCTCTAGGTAGGGCCAGGGTGGTCTCGTTCCTCACCCTCACGATCACTCGATGTTGAAAATGTGGAAGGTGCCAAAATATGTACATTAAAACACCAACAAGCTTATTATGCAGCACTTATGCTGTTCTTCTGCTGTTACCAAACATGGTACCATCTCTTTTAATGAGATAAAAAGCAAATTATTTGGAATCCATATATATATGTCGCCCTCCACTGGCGATCGATCGCGAAATACAACTTACGTTCACCACCGACTCTCACACTCTGAAATGAATTCAAAACTTGAGAGCCCTGTGTAAAGTATTTTCATAATTCTTAGCATCAAAGGCATTCGATCCCCAAGAATGCTACGGTAATAACCAATCTTTACATTTCATTCAATCATTACATTTTATTAAAAACATTTAACACCCACAAATCAGTGTGTCTTTGGATATATATAATGCTGCGCCATTTGCTTTGCTGGATAATTAAATATTATCCCTTATTTATGCATAGAAACAACGGAAATCGTGAATATAATCTGTAGCCTCTTTATATGTGTGCAAATGAAGGGAGTCAGATTCTGTCGAGCAGTTGGAATTCGGGACAGTACCGTTCAATGTAATGAGATACTGTATGTAAGGGGATTTATGATTCACTGTCCGTGATGCTCAATCAGAGCACTCTGACATTTTATTCATTCCCCTATTTGTGTTTCTGCCCTTCATTTACAACTTTTCTTTCTCTCTCTTCTTATTAAACTTTGGAACTCATTTCTGACCCCCATGTGTTGTGAATCTGTTAACACACTGCGGCCTGAACAAATTTATAATGCTGTTTATGAACCTTGGTGGCCAGGGGCAAATTCTAGGCTCTGTACACTCTCAATGTCAGTGGGCCCCAATAAATGCCAGTAAACGAGGCAAATGAGCAAAATGGACCCCTCTTCCTACTCGGGCCCTGGGTAGTCAGGTCCACTTTTCCCCACACTACCACGCCCATGTTGGTGGCTATGATCTATGTCTGAAGACTATATCAAAACCTTTACACTGTATAACAACTGCAGGTTTTTAGCCAGAAACAAGAGTTGTGTTATAGTTGTGTTCACTTCTCACTTAAAGTATAAAGGAAATAGTGATTTGATTTATATCGTGATTAGGGGTGGGACGTGATAAAAAAAATTTATCAAATTAATTAGAAGCTTTGTAATTGATTAATCGACATTTATCGCATTTTAATCGCATTTCAGTATTTAACATGAGAAATATAAATTTAAGTTTGAATGATGAATGAATCAATGAACATAATCATAAACTTCAACATCTTGTTTATTTTTCCACCAGTCTACTACACAGACCAATAGATGATTGCAGAGCAAACTGTTTTCAGAACACTGGAAATTCTGACCAAACGTTGTTTAATTTAGGAAGTTTTGCTCAGGATATTGGAAGAATAAGAAGAATTGAAGTAAATCAGAAGATGTTTTTTAATACCATTTTAGATGGTATACTTTTTCTTTAATTTCCCAGGCCTCTGCCACAGACATCTCCATAGTGCCTAGAAGTGGTCTTTTGCATGCTCAAAGCAAATGACTGGATCTTCCATTCATCATCTATAATATGAGCTGTCACACCAAGATAATTCTTGTTGCTAACAGAGGTCCAGTGATCCCCAGTCAGAGCCACATTTGTGGCGCTCTTCACAATAACCTGTTTAACTTCCCTTTCCTCATCATACAGCTGCTGGATTTTCTTCGACATTGTTTTTCTGGACGGCAGTTCGTAACTTGCATCAGTTGATGCAATGTGCAGCGCTGCTTGTAAGCCATTATCTTCGACCACAGAGAGCGAACAACACTGCAAATAATGTGACGTGTCAAGTATAAACGCCTCCGCTGCTCACGTGAGGTGTGCGGAGTAGCACGCTACGGTCACTCGCGAAAGTTTAATCCAGCCTTAATGGTCCAATGAAGGTCATTTAAAAACCAGGACATTTCCTCACTTAAAAAAAACCCAGGACGCCCGGGACAGGATGTGAAATACGGACATGTCCCGGGAAATACGGACGTTTGGTCACCCTATCGTACTAGGAATAGATTTAGCAGCTAAGTTATCATTACTGACCTGCGCTTTAGCCCCAACATGTTTTGCGTTGAGGTGGTAACGAAGGGTGGAAGTGCTCCTGTGATAAGCAAACTCCTTCCTGCATAAAGTGCAAATAACACTATTTTTGTTTGTACTTCTATCTAGAAGTTTCTTATATTTAAATTTCCCACCCACCAGCGTAGCCTCTTCAGTCATCTCCATCACGCTCATCTTATTGTGCGTCCATATAATCTGTCTGCCTGGAACTCGTACACTGAGAAACATTCCACGGTGCAAAAGTGTCTCATGCATTAAATGCGTTATTTTTTTTAGTTTTTTAATTTTCCTGTAATTAATTAATTGAAATTAACGCGTTAAAGTCCCACCACTAATCGTGATATATATCGATATCGACTGATATGAAAAATATTGTGATTTTTTCCCATATCGGCCAGCCCTATATGTACGTGAGTGTGTGTGTGTGTGTGTGTGTGTGTGTGTGTGTGTGTGTGTGTGTGTGTGTGTGCGCATGTATTTGTGCATTTGTGTGTATTTGTGTCTAAGCATGTGTGTGTGTGTGTGTGTACGTGCGTGCGCAAGTCTAACATCATGCACATACAATCAGTCAAAAATCAAAGTGACAATTCACTCTACTGTTACAGTATCTCTCCTTCTCTGTGTCTCTCCTCTCCTTTCTCAGTCTCACTCCTCCCTCTCTCCTCTCTCACTTTCCCTCTCTCTCTCCCTCTCTCCTCTCTCTCTCTCTCACTCTCTTCTCCTCTGTCTGTCACTCTCCCTGTCGTCTTCTGTCATTGTTACACAGCCTTTTTAAGGTCCTCCACTCTCTGAACAACCCATGAGTTTATAGTTAATTTTCATTTACACAAACACACACACACACACACACACACACACACACACACACACACACACACACACACTTACAGTGTAATGAGGGGTTGAGTGCGTGTTGAGGGCGGAGCAGGACATTGACTTAGAGGAGAAGCTTCCTGCTCTCCGGAACATTCCAGATGGGTCCATACTCGCCTCCCACAATGCATACACACACACACACACACACACACACACACACACACACACACACACACACACACACACACACACACACACACACACATACACACACACACACACACACACACACACACACTGCACTCACATATGCATGTATACACACACAGTCAACACACACACAATACACATACATATACATGTATAAACACACACAACATATACACACATATAGCGTACACAAGTAGCATACACACTCATGCATATATACACACACGCACACCCACACACATGCACATATACTGTACACACACATGCACAAACAGACACATACACACAGACTCACACACGTACACAGGCAGACACACCCACAACAACACGCATACTCACACACCGATTGATATAGTTGGATTTACTAAAGTAAAGATGGAAGAGGTGGGTGGGGGTTGCTGTGGTTACTGTTCTGATCCTCTGATAGGACACACTGAACACACAGAGCTCCATTCAGCCCTGTCCCTGCTCTCTCTCTCTCTCTCTCTCACACACACACACACACACTGTAGGAAGTGCTGACTCTGCAGGGTATATTTAACACACTGCTCTGTGTATATGGCACGCACCCTGTGGATGTGTTTCTGCAGGTTTGTGTGTGTGTGTGTGTACAACTGAGTGTGCATGTATGCTGTAAATGTGTGTGTGTGTGTGTGTGTGTGTGTGTGTGTGTGTGTGTGTGTGTGTGTGTGTGTGTGTGTGTGTGTGTGTGTGTGTGTGTGTTTGTGTCTTAAATTAGGTCTGGTACCTCTCCTGTCTGTAATGTGTGTGTGTTTGTATCTTACATTACTCCTGGCAATATGTGTGTGTGTGTGTGTTTATGTCTTACATTATCTTGTGTCAGCCTAGATCTAATCTGTGTGTGTGTGTGTGTGTGTGTGAGTGTGTGTGTGTGTGTGTGTGTGTGTGCGCACGCAGTGGGGGTGTTGTGAAGTTGTGTGGTTGTGTTGCGATCATAATGTCATTTTGCAAATGGAGATAAGTCTAAATGAGCACACAGATACACTGTACACAGCGCTATCACACAGAATCTTCTGCTGCTGTTGGTGTGTGTTTGTGTGTGTGTGTGTGTGTGTGTGGCTGAGAGAAGATGGCTGAGAGAAGATGATTAAGGAGTCATTTGGGTTGATTTGGGTCATTGTGTTGCCACACACAGTACATGCTACTGTCCTGTTATCTGAATCTACTATGTGCCCACAGTGTGACCGTTGAGCCGTGAATGCTAAATGTAATCAGATTGATCACAATTGAATGAATAAACATGATTAAACATGATTGCTTAGATGTTGATAATTTCATAGTCAGTTTTATTAAATTCAAGTAAAATGTTGTTGTGGAGGTCATTTTGTTTGGTCCAGGAAAGGCTCTGCTGTCTCACAGTTTGAGTTATCGTTTCAGGTACAGTTTGAGTTATCGTTTCAGGTACAGTTTGAGTTTCCAGATTTTTTCCAGTATTACAATCTGTGTGCAGTGCAGTGTGTGAGGTCCGCATGTAATACCACCTCTATGTTTTGAGAGGACAGTCTGTAGTGGTGTGTGTGTGTGTGTGTGTGTGTGTGTGTGTGTATGTGTGTGTGTGTGAAGATTGTGTGTATGTTCTCAGTTACTGATCTGTGATATATCTGCCGGAGCCTTTTCTTTGGAATAAACTGTACGTTTGGGAGCTGTTGCAGGAACTGACCTTTAACCTGTTGGTTTCAGTTTGGGTCGAGAGGATTGAGGTGAAAGGCATCACACAAAAGGCAGACTCGTCAGTAGAATACACACTGGAGGTGAGCTGTCTCACTCTCTCTCTCTCACACACACACCTACACACACACACACACACACACACAAACACACCTTGGAGGTGAATGTCATAATCATCACTACCACAGCAACAACACTATGGCCTCTGTTGATGAGATACTGCTCTGCCCCCCCCCCCCCCCCCCAGGTTCTGTGGTCTGATGCCACACTGTCAACTCTTGGCAAGACATCTCAGGAGGTGGTAGAGCTTATCACCCAGGTGTGTGTTTGTGTGTATGTATTTGTGTGTGTGTTTGTGTGTATGTGTCTGTGTGAGAGGTGCCTGGCTTGTGTGTGTGTGTGTGTGTGTGTGTTTGTGTGTGTGTGTGTGTTTGTGTGTGTGTGTGTGTGTGTGTGTGTACTCATCTGTATGTGGTGTGTGTGTGTGTGTGTGTGTGTGCGTGTGTGTGTGTGTGTGTGTGTACTCATCTGTATGTGGTGTGTGTGTGTGTGTGTGTGTACTCATCTGTATGTGGTGTGCGTGTGTGTGTAGAGCCCTCAGTACTTTCAGCTTTAACGAATCTGACAGATGGTTGGAGACTCTGCAGGCTGAGTAGGTGGTGCTGGCGCAGTGTCGGCTTTCTGCATGATGGTGGATTTTCTGCAGCAGAATCTCAGAGCACATACTGGTGTCCGATATTCTCCAGAGCGTGCCAGTGTCTGTGTTCTGTACGCTGGACACACCCTCCTGAAATGGCCATGCCTCCAGGGTTAGAAGTTTTACTGTGGTGTTGAGACCGGTTAACTGCAGACGTCATGGTAGATTCTAAAACGGATGATGTCACAGGAGTCACAGACAGACGTGGAACACAGTAGATTCTAAAACTGATGATGTCACTGTTGTATTTGTAGGTAAAGAATGTAATGAGACCAAATAAGCCAACAGTCACAGATAGACGTGGAACACAGTAGATTCTTAGACCGATGTCACAGACAGACGTGGAACACAGTAGATTGTTAGACACATGATGTCACAGACAGACGTCAAACACAGTAGATTCTAAAACTGATGATGTTACAGATGTCACAGACAGACATAGAACACAGTAGATTCTTAGATTTATGTCACAGACAGATGTAGAACATAGTAGATTCTTAGACTGATGTCACAGACGTGGAACACAGTAGATTCTAAAACTGATGATGTCACAGATGTCACAGACAGACGTAGAACACAGTAGATTCTTAGCCTGATGTCACAGACGTGGAACATAGTAGATTCTAAAACTGATAATGTCACAGATGCCACAGCCAGAAGTAGAACACAGTAGATTCTTAGACTGATGTCACAGACAGATGTGCAAAACAGTAGATTCTTAGACGGATGATGTCACAGACAGGTGTGAAACACAGTAGATTAAATTGAGTTTTGTATGAAATGTGTCCAGCCTCTATAAAACCCCAAGTCCCACCAAGCTTCTGTCCTACAAACAAATAATGATTTCAGTTCTGCAGCTGTGTAGCTGAGGGTTCAGTCTGTGTGTGTGTGTGTGTGTTTGTCTGTGTGTGTGTGTGTGTGTGTGTGTGTTCATGCATGTTTGGGCGAATATGTGTGTGTGCTTCTTGGTGTTTGGATGTGAATGTGAGTGAGAATTGTATAAATGTGTGTGTGTCTGTGTGTGTAGCTCTCCCAGCTCTTTCCTGATGACTGTCTGGAGAAGTTCCTGCCCCAGCCTGGTGTAGATGAGCTGGGTCCAAGGTACATGAACACACACCCACAATTGTACAGACACACACACACACAAACACACACACATGCTCTCTCACACACCAATACGCACAAACACGTACACACAGTACATACATACACTCTATGCACACTACTCACATCAACACAGTTAAGCACAAACACATGCATACACACCTACAAACACTATTGTGTTTGTGAAAGATACACCTTCATAGATCACACACACTGTTGCAGCTCTTAGAGCAACCATTAGTAGGATATACTATTGTCTGGCTGCTCTCCCCACACACACACACACACACACACACACACACACACACACACACACACACACACACACACACACACACACACACACACACACACACACACACACACACACCTCCTGTGTTGTTCAGGTGGTGTCCTCTCTGCAGGTGTCTGGCAGCTCTCCCGACACACGTCCTCAAGCATGACCGCGTGCGGCTCTTCCTCAGATCGCAGCTGCCTGCCCCCCCCAGTAAGCCCCGCGACCACAGTCCCCTAACACAGAGGTCCTGGCCTCACTACTACTACACTCACACATGGACCAGTCCATCTCCTGGGGAAATGGGGTTGGTTGCTATTTTGGTGAGGTGGGAAGGGAATGTGAGTTGACCTGCTTGTGTGTGGAGGAGAGTCCTCGATAGCGATGACCTCATCTGGTAAATAGACTGTAAATAGAGGAAGGCATCACTGCAATCTGTGTGTGCCTGTCTGTGTGTATCTGTGTCTTTGTATGTGTGTATTTGTTTGTTTGTGTGCACGTTTGTGTAGTATATGCAGATTTTTGTGCATGTGTATATTTGTGCTGGTGTATACTGTATATGTATGTGTATATTGCATGCATATATGTGTTTGAGTATCTGTGTATTTTGTGTCTGTGCACATTTTGTGTGTGTGTGTGTGTGTGTGTGTGTGTGTTTTATTCCTGTATGCTGATCTCTAGATTTAAGATTTGGCCCACGTGGTCCCTCACGTCTGGGGTACGCTGTTACTGCAGCTGACACTGACAGAACTCTGACACCCAGAACCCAGAGACACTGACAGAACTCTGACACCCAGAGACACTGAGAGAACTCTGACACCCAGAGCCCAGAGACTGACAGAACTCAGAGCCAGAGACACTGACAGAACTCAGACACCCAGAGATACCGACAGAACTCTGACACCCAGAGATACCGACAGAACTCTGACACCCAGAGATACTGACAGAACTCAGACACCCAGAGATACTGACAGAACTCTGACACCCAGAGATACCGACAGAACTCTGACACCCAGAGATACTGACAGAACTCAGACACCCAGAGATACCGACAGAACTCTGACACCCAGAGATACCGACAGAACTCTGACACCCAGAGATACCGACAGAACTCTGACACCCAGAGATACTGACAGAACTCTGACACCCAGAGATACTGACAGAACTCTGACACCCAGAGATACTGACAGAACTCTGACACCCAGAGATACCGACAGAACTCTGACACCCAGAGATACCGACAGAACTCTGACACCCAGAGATACTGACAGAACTCTGACACTCAGAGATACTGACAGAACTCTGACACCCAGAGATACTGACAGAACTCTGACACTCAGAGATACTGACAGAACTCTGACACCCAGAGATACTGACAGAGCTCTGCAGGAGCTCCAATTCCCCTACACTTCCCTCCCCTACTCGTCTTGGTATAGCCACACGCTAGCAAATCGTCCTCAGAAGTTTTTGGTTAGCTTTTAAAAATCTAATGTAGAGGAGGGAGGAGGAAAGAAAGTGTGTGCTAAAATGATGATGATAATGATTATGGTAATGATGAAGATGGTGGAGGTGATTATGATGATGATGATGATGATGATGATGGTGATGGTGATATACCTTGTTCCTTGTGTTCCAGCTCCCAGCAGCGTGCTCCAGTATAGAGGGGTGAGCAGGTAAGTGCAGCTTGAGTCCACCTTCACCTCCAGCACAGCCGCTTTGCTAGCAAATCTCTTGCTTCCTTTTTAAACAGTTTATCCAAAATGTCTTCGTAGCCATCCTGAGATGTGGAGATGCTCTGTATTGTTTTAGACCTAGTTACCATACAAGAATGTCACTAACACACACACACACACACACACACCACATACACACATCACATTGCCATTGACACACCTATAGGGTTTGTTTTGTTTTACTCTTTCATGTTAAGTGCTTTGCTGCTATGTTGACCTCAGTTTATTAGCATACAATTGGCCAAGACAGCTGAGCAACTGATCAAGAAATACCATTCCTCTCCCTCTCTCTCTCTCATCACTCCTTCCCTCTTTATTTTACCCATCTATCCTACAGAGCGATTTGTGGCGTGGCCAGTATCCAGCCAGTGGTGAATGTCCATGCGTCCATTGTGCAGACTCCTCCCCCTCATCTGCCCCAGCTGCCCCTGCACACCTCCCCTGCTGGAACTCTGGGAGAGTCATCCCTGTCTCAGGGTTACTCTAACCCCACCTCTCTCCCCCAACCCCAACACACCCCCACCCAGCCCCCTGGCCCCACCCAGCCCAACCCGGAGCAGAATGGCATTTTGGATTGGCTTCGCAAGCTTCGCCTTCATAAATACTACCCTGTCTTTAAGCAGCTGACAATGGAGGAGGTGAGGGTTAGGGTTAGGGTTGAGGTTGGGGTTAGTGTTAGGGTTGGGGTTGGGGTTGTGCACATGCAGACGTATGGCTGGATGATATATCAGAAATATAATTTATTATTGATGAAGGTGTTCAGAAAGTTATATATTTATAAGAGTTAAATGAAGATTTAAATGATCAGAGAGGACAACTCTAATGTTGGCTAGCTTCACTTACAGACAGGAAAACCCTGTGTAGTTGAGTCTAAAGCCCTTCTGTTGCCATGCATCCTTTACCATCTTCTGATTGTGGACTCCATTTCCCATAGTTCCTTGCTCTCACCGAAGAGGATCTGAATAAATACGATCTCACTCAGGGAGCCAAGAAGAAACTAAAGACGCAGCTGGAATTGCAGAAGTAAGTAAAACGTTAGCTGCCACACCCCAGTGTACTTCATCCACTATGTGTTTGTATGAAAATGAGTCCAAAGGTTCAAAGGTTCAAATCAGGCATTGTTATTTATTATTATTATTATTATTATTATTTTGTTTTATTTCAAAATGTAGTGAGACAGATTTGCTTCCATATGTTTGAGTCCCACACATGTACAGTAAGTCCATAGGCCAGGGTACAGTGCAAACCCACACTCCTACACACACTCCTATTTAGGGATGTCACTCTACACCAGTTTCAATACCATGACAAAAAAAAATTTATGTCTTTTATTTAAAAAGTGTTTTTCCAGCAAAAATGTGTTATTTGGTATTTTATGTACGCAAAGATATCATGAACACACAGTCTGCTAATAGCCTATTAGTGTTGAGCCTGATAACAAGAGATGCAGCTGTCGCAGTTCACAAACAATAATGCTAATGTTTCAGGTTAATGAACAATAATGCTAATGTTTTGGGATAATAAACAATAAAAATAACTTTTCAGGTTAATAAACAATAAAAGTGACATGTCAGGTTAATAAACAATAACATTTCAGGTAAATACATAACGCTAATGTCTCAAGTTAATGAACAATAATGTTAACATTTCAGGTAAATAAACAATAATGCTAATGTTTTTTTATATCTCAGAAAAAAAAAACCCGGGACACCTGGGACAGGACGTGAAATACATCCGTATTTTCTGGGACATGTCCGTATTTCACGTCCTCTCCCGGGTGTCCCGGGATTTTTTTTTAAGTAAGGAAATGTCCTGGTTTTTAAATTACCTTCATTGGACTATCATTTGTTATTGGAGCTTTTGTTGTTGACTTTTACCGAAAAGCAATTTTAATAAACCAACTGTAAATATGTTATTAGGATTACGTGGGCCTATGTTAAGTGACTGCATGCCACAGTATATATGCCCCCCCCCCCCCCCCCCCCAGCTCCAATGTGTCCTGGTTTTCCAAAATGAAAATATGGTCACCCTAATGCTAGTGTTTCGGGTTAATAAACAATAATGTTAGTGTTTCGGGTTAATAAACAATAAGCTAACGTTTAGGGTTAATAAACAATAATGCTAACCTTTCATGTTATGAACATTTTGACAAAACTCGGTCACTTTGAACTCTATACAGCTCTAAAGTTTCTTCTTTAGTGACAAATATATATATATATATATATATATATATATATATATATATATATATATATATATATATATATATATATATATATATATATATATATATATTGTTAGGGTTAGGGTTCATGGTCAGAGGTTTCTACAGGTTTGTTCAATGATGGGCCTGGGTCTTTGTACTGATTTACTGAGAAACAGTAGGAAACACTCTCAGTGAAGGTCTGTCTAATCCCTTTTCCACCCAGATTATCAGTGAGTTTCCACTTGCCAGTGGAAGTTGTGGAGAGATAGATTGGAGATAAGGGAAAGACAGCCACGGGGGTTTCTCCGTCTGCCGCATGGAAAAACCCAGTCACAATAGCAGGTGGAAATGGGTGGAGATAGGTGGAGACTGCACCCAGTGTGTGAGGTTTGAGGCCCCATCAGATCACTAGTGAACCTGTATGAGCATCACCAGTATGTGCGCCATCAGTGTTTTTCCTCCTGCCACTTTTCTTCCTTGCACACTAAATTATTGTTCTAAATAAACGTGTATGTTAACAAGTTTTGAATATTTTGATAGAATTATCAAAGAATCAGCCCCGTTTCATGTCCTGTCCTGTTTCATGTTTCATGAAAACCCTAGAAATCTTAATGCTCTTAAAAACAGAATTTCTCCAGAGGGGACTAGACATTCCCATTATAATGCCAATTGTAAAATCTGCATTACCATTGTGTGTAAGAAGTTCAGTCCTTCTTCAGTTCGTCTGCTCCTCTAAGTGGGAATGGTCTAACTGGTGTGCACACACTACCATCTATAGGTGAGAAGCAGAAGTAAAATAGGTCATTTAGTCTAATGGTCCACATGCCCTGTGTTTAGTGATGAGATTAGTAACAGGGAGGAAAGTGTGTGCAGGCGTGTCTGTCCTCAGGTGACACTCCTGCTCCTGTTTGTCTTAATGGTGATGGATTCTTAAATATGATGACTTAAACTGCTGACACTGAATTGGTTGTTTTCACCTGCTGGTGCATCACAAACATCTAATGGGATTCGTATGTAACATGATGTAAAGTGAGTGTTCTGCTGTCTGATGTGGTGTAATGTGAGTGTGTTTGTTGTGCTGGTTTATGTAATGTGATATAATGTTGGTTGTAGTGCTGGTTGATGTAATGTGATTAGTTTGTGATTAGTATGTAATGTGAGTGTTTGGTGTGATGGTTGATGTAATGTGATTAGTTCGTGATTAGTATGTAACATGAGTGTGTTTGGTGTGATGGTTGATGTACTGTGATTAGCTTATGATTAGTATGTAACATGAGTGTTTGGTGTGGTGGTTGATGTACTGTGATTAGTTTGTGATTAGTATGTAACGTGAATGTTTGGTGTGATGGTTGATGTAATGTGATTAGTTTGTGATTAGTATGTAATGTGAGTGTTTGGTGTGATGGTTGATGTACTTTGATTAGTTTGTGATTAGTACATAACGTGAGTGTTTGGTGTGATGGTTGATGTACTGTGATTAGTTTGTGATTAGTATGTAATGTGAGTGTTTGGTGTGATGGTTGATGTACTGTGATTAGTTTGTGATTAGTATGTAATGTGAGTGTTTGGTGTGATGGTTTGTGATTAGTATGTAATGTGAGTGTTTGGTGTGATGGTTGATGTAGTGTGATTAGTTTGTGATTAGTATGTAATGTGAGTGTTTGGTGTGATGGTTGATGTAATGTGATTAGTTTGTGATTAGTATGTAATGTGAGTGTTTGGTGTGATGGTTGATGTAATGTGATTAGTTTGTGATTAGTATGTAATGTGAGTGGTGTGATGGTTGATGTAATGTGATTAGTTTGTGATTAGTATGTAATGTGAGTGTTTGGTGTGATGGTTGATGTAATGTGATTAGTTTGTGATTAGTATGTAATGTGAGTGTTTGGTGTGATGGTTGATGTAATGTGATTAGTTTGTGATTAGTATGTAACGTGAGTGTTTGGTGTGATGGTTGATGTAATGTGATTAGTTTGTGATTAGTATGTAATGTGAGTGTTTGGTGTGATGGTTGATGTAGTGTGATTAGTTTGTGATTAGTATGTAATGTGAGTGTTTGGTGTGATGGTTGATGTAATGTGATTAGTTTGTGATTAGTATGTAATGTGAGTGTTTGGTGTGATGGTTGATGTAATGTGATTAGTTTGTGATTAGTATGTAATGTGAGTGGTGTGATGGTTGATGTAATGTGATTAGTTTGTGATTAGTATGTAATGTGAGTGTTTGGTGTGATGGTTGATGTAATGTGATTAGTTTGTGATTAGTATGTAATGTGAGTGTTTGGTGTGATGGTTGATGTAATGTGATTAGTTTGTGATTAGTATGTAACGTGAGTGTTTGGTGTGATGGTTGATGTAATGTGATTAGTTTGTGATTAGTATGTAATGTGAGTGTTTGGTGTGATGGTTGATGTAATGTGATTAGTTTGTGATTAGTATGTAATGTGAGTGTTTGGTGTGATGGTTGATGTAATGTGATTAGTTTGTGATTAGTATGTAATGTGAGTGTTTGGTGTGATGGTTGATGTAATGTGATTAGTTTGTGATTAGTATGTAATGTGAGTGTTTGGTGTGATGGTTGATGTAATGTGATTAGTTTGTGATTAGTATGTAATGTGAGTGTTTGGTGTGATGGTTGATGTAATGTGATTAGTTTGTGATTAGTATGTAATGTGAGTGTTTGGTGTGATGGTTGATGTAATGTGATTAGTTTGTGATTAGTATGTAATGTGAGTGTTTGGTGTGATTAGTTTGTGATTAGTATGTAATGTGAGTGTTTGGTGTGATGGTTGATGTAATGTGATTAGTTTGTGATTAGTATGTAATGTGAGTGTTTGGTGTGATGGTTGATGTAATGTGATTAGTTTGTGATTAGTATGTAATGTGAGTGTTTGGTGTGATGGTTGATGTACTGTGATTAGTTTGTGATTAGTATGTAATGTGAGTGTTTGGTGTGATGGTTGATGTACTGTGATTAGTTTGTGATTAGTATGTAACGTGAGTGTTTGGTGTGATGGTTGATGTAATGTGATTAGTTTGTGATTAGTATGTAATGTGAGTGTTTGGTGTGATGGTTCACAGGGAGAAATTGGAGAAGAGGTTCCTGATGTCTCGCTGCTCTGTGTCCTGTGCTGGTGTTGCCAGAGTAACGCCGTCTAGTTACAATGGCCCACTAACACACACACACTCAGGTAGAAACAATACAGGTGCTCACACACGCACGCACGCATGCACACACACACACACACACACACACAACAGGAACAATAAGCAACGAAGAGCAAAATACTCCTTTGTCTGGTTTGAATTAGTGTAGGTGTGTCAGAACTGATGTAGGTGGGAGGAGCCACTGCACAGTAGGTGTGGGGGAGGAGCTACAGCAGGTGAGACAGGTGGAGGTTCAGCCACAACATGACAGAAAGACTACCTCAGCAGAGACAGCAAAGCTTACTAGGCATGCTCAAATAGTACAGCATGTAACATAGGGGTATATGATATGCAATGATGGACTCTAGGATGACAGATGGCAGCACAGCTATAAGGGCGGAGTCAGAAGGTACACAGCTATAAGGGCGGAGTCAGAAGGTACACAGCTATAAGGGCGGAGTCAGAAGGTACACAGCTATAAGGGCGGAGCCAGAAGGTACACAGCTATAAGGGTGGAGCCAGAAGGTAGCGTGGGCATGAGGCAAGTGACAGCATCATAATATCCTAGTTTACCATAACTCTCAATGCCCATGAACCCCCAGATCTACCACCTTTACCATTTGTGTGTAGTAAAAGCATAGGTGCACACACACATGCACACATTCACGCACACCCTCACTCAGGCAGTAAAATATATAGGCACAGACTCACACGCTCACAAACACACACTAGACTTCACTTAAATTTTTTTGTTTATTAACTTTATTTGTAAATGTTGAGTGCGTTCTGTTTGCATGTCTGTATATACTGCAAGGTGCACCTTCTGGGGATTCCATTGTTCTGCTGGGGGACTTCAGTGGGCCTTGTTCTGTGCCTTCATTGTCGATGTGGTGGACCGGAGCTGTAACCATAAGGTTGTCGTGCCTGTCGTGGCGGCAATTCCCAAACGCGATGGTGGACACCTCGGGTAAGGGAGGCTGTCATGCTGAAGAAAAAGTCCTATCGGGCCTGGTTGGCTTTGTGGGACTCTGGAGGCAGCAGACGAGTACAGGGGGGCCAAGCGGATCACGGCTTTGACCATGGCAGAGGCAAAAACTCGGGTGTGGCAATGGTTCGTGAGGCCATGGAGAGGGACTTTCGATCGGCTCCGAGAAAACTCACGAGGTGAAAGCGGCCACCACTGTATAAAGTGAGGCTGGAGGTCTGTGGACCTCAACTGGGGATGTCATTAGGCAGTGGAGGGAATACTTCGAGGATCTTCTCAATCCCACCATTACGCCTTCCATAGAGGAAGCAGAACTGGAGGACTCAGACGAGTTTGTCCATCACTCGGGCAAGGTGACCAGGTTCCGTGGGTGGAAGAACCGCCCTGAGATTCTTAAGGCTCTGGATGTTGTGAGACTGTCTTGACTGACACATCTTTGCAACATCGTGTGTACATCAGGGGCAGTGCCTCTGGACTGGCAAACCGGGGTGGTGGTTCCTCTTTTTAAGAAAGGAGGCCGAATCGTTTGCTCCAACTATCAGTGGATGACACTCCTCAGCCTCCCCGGTAAGGTCTATGTAGGGGTTCTGGAGAAGAGAGTCCGGTCAACAGTCGAATCTCGGTTACAAGAGGAACAATGTGGGTTCCATCCTGGTCATGGAACACTGGACCAGCTTTTCATCCCTGCGAGGGTCCTAGAGGGTGTTTTGTGGATTTGGAGAAGGCATTCAACCGTGTCCCTCAGTGATTTCTCTTGGGGGTGCTCTGGGAGTATAGGGTACTGTGCCCGCTGCTAAATTTCTCGGCATAACAAAATAGCAGAGAGGGATCGGTTTGGTGGCCTCAGAATTCCGTGTCTCCTTTTTGTGGATGATGTGGTCTTTTTGGCAACATCGGGCCAGGACCAACAGCTCTGTACCAGTTTGCAGCCGAGTGTGACACACCCGGGACGAGAATCAGCACCTCTAAAACTGAGAACATGGTACGGCGGAGCGGAGTGACCTCTCTGGGTCGGGAGTGAATCCTTGCCTCAAGTGGAGGACTTCAAGTATCTCGGGTTCTTGTTCACGGGTGAGGGCAGGATGGAACGAGGGATTGACAGGCAGATTGGTGCCTTGGTATCCCCCCAGAAGAGCTAGAAGTGTTGGCTGGGGAGAGGGAGACCTGGGCCTCTTTGCTTATGCTACTGCCCCTGCGACCTGGACCCGGATAAGTGGATGAAAATGGATGGATGGATAGATGGATGGATGTCTGTGCATATGTGTGTGTGCATGCACATATGCATATATGTACATGCATGTGTCTATATGCATTTGTACATAAGCATCTATGTGTGTGTGTGTGTTTCCATGTGTATTCGCAACGCATTTGTGTTGGGGAGTTACTGTGTGTGTTCCGAGTTGCTGGTGGAGGTGGAAACCAGTTCTTTATGTGTTAGGGGTAACTGTGTGTTTATGTGTGGAAGGGTAACTGTGTGTGTGTTCAGTGGTGGACTTAGCAATTTGGGGGCTCAAGGCGAATTTAGCTAGGGGGCCCATCAACATTAATATGCGAGAATTAATTTAGCTAGTCAGGGGGGCCCTACAGTGGCCTGCAGTGGGAGGGGCCCAAGGCAGTTGCCTAGCCACGCCTCTATGCAAAGACCGCCTCTGTGTGTGTTCAGAGTTGCAGGTGGAGGTGGAGGCCAGTTCTTTGCCTGCTCTTCGTGACAGCAGCAGTTCCTCGGGCTACTCCAGCGCCCCCTGCAGCCCAATGCTGGTTCAGTCCCGCGATGCCTCCTTCGACCGGACCAGGGAACCTCCCAGGAGTGCGTTCCTCCCATCCACTCCCCCTCCTTCCCCCTGCCCCCCCCTCCCCGCCCCCGCCACACTGCTGCATCACCACACTGCATCTGTCATGCAAAGAGATTAATTTAAGATTTAATTAACCGATAATGGAACTTTAGGAGCTCATTGACTCAAATTGTTTGGACTGAAATGATGTTGATCCTTCTGTCTGACTCGTCACTGTGTGGGTGTGTCCTAGCAGGGGTGGAGTCTGGGGTGGAGTCTGGAGAGAAGGAACGCCCCTGCTTCCTCGGTGCAGGTGGTTCTGCTGGTCCAAGTCGGCCCACCGCTCAGGTTCTCCCTGTCCAGAACGACCCATCCCTATCTCCATCACACGTGTTGTCTGCAGGGCGTGGCCTCCACTCACCTCGAAAGCTACGTCCTCCACCACTCTGCCCCGAGGACCGGCCGAAACCGCAAGGGGCCGGAGTGGGAGTAGGTGTCCGCTTTGAGAGCCTCTTTCCTGGGGTGGGCGTTGAAGGCGTACCCCCAGTACAGCAGGAAGGCCCTGGTGCACGCTGCCCCCTGACCGCTCTACGCTCTCCTCCTGCACTTTTGGTGGAGACGAGCACTGCACTAACTGTGACCTCCAACACCCTCCACCACTTCTCCCACCCACCGCTACACCTGCAGGTGTCTCCCTCGCCCACCCACCCCATGGGGGGTCACTATACTCACCCTGCCTCCTCCTCATCCTCATCCAGCCTGAACTCCAAGCCAGCGTTCCCACCTGTCAGTGCCATTCCCATGGTGTCGGCCAGCGGTGTACCAATGGCAGCGGTGTCTGGGAACACCTACAGCGCCAACATGGCCGCGCCCAGCTCTAGCTCCATATCTGCGGAGGCTTACAGTTTGGCCCAGGCGAACGTTGCAGGCACAGCTGTGTGTGTGTGTACGTCGTGTGGCTGCAGTGGGAACTGTGGCTCATACAGCACATTGCCCTCCAGCTACTCTGGCTACGTCCCCCACCCGTTCTCCGCCACGTCTGTGTTCACCCTGGGTCCCCTGGTCCACCTCGGCCCGCTCCTCACAGGCACCGGCTCCGCCTCTCCTTTCTCCTACCCTCTTGTAGCCCCGCCCCTCTACAGCAGCAGCCTTTCACCTGACTCACAGCAGAACCTGGTCCTGCCTCCCATGCAGGGCTATTTAGGGGGCGGGGCTAATGCGTATCAGCCGCATGGGTTGATGGGAAATGGAGTCTCAGGGCAGAAGAAAGCAGGGAACATGTCCTGCTACAACTGCGGGGTGAGCGGCCATCGAGCACTAGACTGCAAACAGCCGCCCATGGACTCAACTCAGCAAGGTAGCAGCTACACTCAGACGATATTTACAACTGCATGTCAGAATAATCCACACTGACAAACATGGAATGCAGTAAAGAAAAACAAAAATAGTTAGGAAAACAACTTTAGAAGGTTTAATTTGTTTTTATTAGTTTTGGTTAACTAGGTTGTTAGTTTTTATCTGCTTGCACTTACATGTGTCTGTTTCGTAATTACAGGGATGTTTCGTCTCAAGTACTCTCCTCAGTCAGACAGCCAGGACTCTGGGGACTAAGTGTGTTTGAGAGTGTGTATGAAGTATTGGACCAGAGTCCTGTGTGTGAACGCATACTCATACAGACTCCACCCACCATGACCCAGGTTCTGGAGTCCACCCACACAGGAAGCACTTGGATGGACTCTTCAGCCCTGGCTTCTGTGAGACTGGCATGGACCCTTCAAAGGACAGTTATGATTACGTTAAAGAGAAACGCCATCACAGCCTTGGAGAACCAGCCATGGAGTCAGACACGGCAAAGAGTGATTACACCAAAGATCAGAGAAACAGCCTTCTGTGCTGGAGTTCTTTACAACGGAGACCTGCACTGGTCAACTGAAGATTCATAGGAAAACATTCATTCATTTTTGTTGGTTACATTTAGATTTTTCAAAATGTATCAGATGATTGCCATTTAGAGACTCATTTTTATCACGTTTTGTGTATTCTTGCTCTGTGATGTCTTTTTGGATGTCATGGGTTTCAGATAATTTTAGTAATTTTTTGGAAATTGTTCATTTTTATATGACATTCTTACTCAGCTGTTCTTGGCTAAGTGCCATAAAACTCAGCACTAAAGCACGCTGCCTCCCCAGGTGAGGTGTGCACAACGCTGCCTCCCCAGGTGAGGTGTGCACAACGCTGCCTCCCCAGGTGAGGTGTGCACAACGCTGCCTCCCCAGGTGAGGTGTGCACAACGCTGCCTCCCCAGGTGAGGTGCTGCAACACTCGTTTACTGTAATGACTGAACAGCCCGGACTGCCCACTGACTCTTATTTGATAGAACAGTCAGACATTTATTACCTAAACATTTGTTTTACAGACATTTGTTTGTGTTGTTTGTTTGGAACTAAGAGAAACTTGTTATAACATGGAAATTTTTAATTGGGTTGATCATTCTTAACTAGTTTTGTACATGCGGATTGATTCTTTGGAGTGCATGGATGTACCAACCTGCTCCTCAGCCAGGTGGCCGAGGCCCCGCCCCTCAGCCAGGTGGGCTCTGGTTTCAGTAGATGGTCCTCGCAGGGGAGAAAAGCACATTGCCTTATAATGAATATTCACCATCTGTCTTCATGCGTAACCAGTGTTTCAGGATCATACAAACGTGAGGTAGACTCCTTGCTGTACTGTTTTGGTCATTTATATTTAATTACTGAGGATACATTTGAGGTTGTACTCAGTTATTTTGTATACTATACCAATTTTCTGATATACATAAGGCAGCTGGACGTGTGTGAGCTAATGTGTAAGTAGATGATTATGGGAGCGTTATCTTTTTGTTTTGTTTTTTTACACAAATTCAGAACTGGGATAAGTGACACACGGCACATTTTAAAACAAATGAAACTAAATTAAACAACATGGTACAGTCCATAGTGGTCATTGACGCCCACCTGCCCTCTCCTCCAGCTCTTGTTCACACCACCTGCCCTCTCCTTCAGCTCATTCACCTTCACCTGCCCTCTCCTCCAGCTCATTCACCTCCACCTGCCCTCTCCTCCAGCTCATTCACCTCCACCTGCCCTCTCCTCCAGCTCATTCACCCCCACCTGCCCTCTCCTCCAGCTCATTCACCTCCACCTGCCCTCTCCTCCAGCTCATTCACCCCCACCTGCCCTCTCCTCCAGCTCATTCACCTCCACCTGCCCTCTCCTCCAGCTCATTCACCCCCACCTGCCCTCTCCTCCAGCTCATTCACCTCCACCTGCCCTCTCCTCCAGCTCATTCACCTCCACCTGCCCTCTCCTCCAGCTCATTCACCTCCACCTGCCCTCTCCTCCAGCTCATTCACCCCCACCTGCCCTCTCCTCCAGCTCATTCACCCCCACCTGCCCTCTCCTCCAGCTCATTCACCCCCACCTGCCCTCTCCTCCAGCTCATTCACCTCCACCTGCCCTCTCCTCCAGCTCATTCACCCCCACCTGCCCTCTCCTCCAGCTCATTCACCCCCACCTGCCCTCTCCTCCAGCTCATTCACCTCCACCTGCCCTCTCCTCCAGCTCATTCACCTCCACCTGCCCTCTCCTCCAGCTCATTCACCTCCACCTGCCCTCTCCTCCAGCTCATTCACCTCCACCTGCCCTCTCCTCCAGCTCATTCACCTCCACCTGCCCTCTCCTCCAGCTCATTCACCCCCACCTGCCCTCTCCTCCAGCTCATTCACCTCCACCTGCCCTCTCCTCCAGCTCATTCACCCCCACCTGCCCTCTCCTCCAGCTCATTCACCCCCACCTGCCCTCTCCTCCAGCTCATTCACCCCCACCTGCCCTCTCCTCCAGCTCATTCACCCCCACCTGCCCTCTCCTCCAGCACATTCACCCCCACCTGCCCTCTCCTCCAGCACATTCACCCCCACCTGCCCTCTCCTCCAGCACATTCACCCCCACCTGCCCTCTCCTCCAGCTCATTCACCTCCACCTGCCCTCTCCTCCAGCTCATTCACCTCCACCTGCCCTCTCCTCCAGCTCATTCACCCCCACCTGCCCTCTCCTCCAGCACATTCACCCCCACCTGCCCTCTCCTCCAGCTCATTCACCCCCACCTGCCCTCTCCTCCAGCACATTCACCTCCACCTGCCCTCTCCTCCAGCTCATTCACCTCCACCTGCCCTCTCCTCCAGCACATTCACCCCCACCTGCCCTCTCCTCCAGCACATTCACCCCCACCTGCCCTCTCCTCCAGCACATTCACCCCCACCTGCCCTCTCCTCCAGCTCATTCACCTCCACCTGCCCTCTCCTCCAGCTCATTCACCTCCACCTGCCCTCTCCTCCAGCTCATTCACCCCCACCTGCCCTCTCCTCCAGCTCATTCACCTCCACCTGCCCTCTCCTCCAGCTCATTCACCCCCACCTGCCCTCTCCTCCAGCTCATTCACCCCCACCTGCCCTCTCCTCCAGCTCATTCACCCCAACCTGCCCTCTCCTCCAGCTCATTCACCCCCACCTGCCCTCTCCTCCAGCTCATTCACCTCCACCTGCCCTCTCCTCCAGCTCATTCACCCCCACCTGCCCTCTCCTCCAGCTCATTCACCCCCACCTGCCCTCTCCTCCAGCTCATTCACCCCAACCTGCCCTCTCCTCCAGCTCATTCACCCCCACCTGCCCTCTCCTCCAGCTCATTCACCTCCACCTGCCCTCTCCTCCAGCTCATTCACCCCCACCTGCCCTCTCCTCCAGCTCATTCACCCCCACCTGCCCTCTCCTCCAGCTCATTCACCCCAACCTGCCCTCTCCTCCAGCTCATTCACCTCCACCTGCCCTCTCCTCCAGCTCATTCACCTCCACCTGCCCTCTCCTCCAGCTCATTCACCTCCACCTGCCCTCTCCTCCAGCTCATTCACCCCCACCTGCCCTCTCCTCCAGCTCATTCACCCCCACCTGCCCTCTCCTCCAGCTCATTCACCCCCACCTGCCCTCTCCTCCAGCTCATTCACCCCCACCTGCCCTCTCCTCCAGCTCATTCACCCCCACCTGCCCTCTCCTCCAGCTCATTCACCTCCACCTGCCCTCTCCTCCAGCTCATTCACCTCCACCTGCCCCCTCCTCCAGCTCATTCACCTGTAGGTTTATTCACCTACTGAGGCAGATGTGTAACGATCTGGAGTACAGATTACAACACTCAATAGCACCAGTTTGGGGAAAATAATCTCATATATTCTGCGAGAGTGTCTTTGGTAAGCTGCCTCCCTGCTTAAAATATCCTTGGTCGGGTATCTGGATGCGTCTTGACCTCTGACCTCACAAGAAAGTCATTTCTGCTTCCACACCGATGGCTGTAATGTTCAGGCGCTGCCGAAGACACACAGGTGCAGTTGGGTGAGTGAGATGCCAACACGCGTGTGCTGGGTGACCACAGGGTTTTATGGTGTCCATTAAAACTGGACCAATGTTTTGCCATCGTAAAATCCGTACATCTGAATTTCATCAAACGCTGTAGCTGATCAAACTCACGATTAGGATGGTTGATTTTTAACACCCTGAAAATTCCTGTGTTTTATTTATCTGTTCGGAATAAACAAAATGGGTGCAGTGGGACGGAGGACCATGACTGTAAGAGGTGGAGCAGAGTAAACCCCCACCTATGCTCCCTGCTCAAGGAGGTGGAGCAGAGTTAACCCCCACCTCTGCTCCCTGCTGTAGGAGGTGGAGAAGAGTTAACCCCCACATCTCCTCCCTGCTGAAGGAGGTGGAGCAGAGTTAACCCCCACATCTCCTCCCTGCTGAAGGAGGTGGAGCAGAGTTAACCCCCACATCTCCTCCCTGCTGTAGGAGGTGGAGCAGAGTAAACCCCCACATCTCCTCCCTGCTGAAGGAGGTGGAGCAGAGTTAACCCCCACATCTCCTCCCTGCTGAAGGAGGTGGAGCAGAGTTAACCCCCACATCTCCTCCCTGCTGTAGGAGGTGGAGCAGAGTAAACCCCCACATCTCCTCCCTGCTGAAGGAGGTGGAGCAGAGTAAACCCCCACATCTCCTCCCTGCTGTAGGAGGTGGAGCAGAGTAAACCCCCACATCTCCTCCCTGCTGAAGGAGGTGGAGCAGAGTAAACCCCCACATCTCCTCTCTGCTGTACTTTCAAACAAATGCCTTAATGTTTTGTTCGCTACACATAAATTTAGCATGTGAACATTTTTTTTTACAGGGAAACATCTCTTTAAATAAGACAGTTCAGGCTAAATGCAAAGAAATGTTCAAGACAAAAGGAATCTAAACTTTTTTGTTGTACAGTTATCTGTAAGACATACCGTCACTGGCATACAGCACAAATGCGTGACGAGCCCTCTAGAAAGATCAGAACTTTGAAAAGACTGCAGCACAGACACAGGTCATCAGGGCCGTCTGTACACGCCCCTACAGCACAGACGCAGGTCATCAGGGCCGTCTGTACACGCCCCTACAGCACAGACGCAGGTCATCAGGGCCGTCTGTACACGCCCCTACAGCACAGACACAAGCTTTCCCCTTGCTATGGCCATCTGGTATTGTCCTGTTCACCTTGTTTCCTTCCTGTCTGCATTACACTGCTCTGGGCTGCAGTCAGACACAGTGAGGTGAATCACACAGAAATGATCAACAGGCCACAGGTCACAGTTCCACCGCCTGTGGCTCATAGCTGTCCAGGAAGGGGAGGTGAGAAACAGCCGTCGGGGGGGCGGGGGGTGTACAGCTGTCTGGGGAGTGGGGAGAGTGGGGGGGGGGGGGGGGTGTACAGCTGTCTGAGAGAGTGGGGGGGTGGGGTACAGCTGTCTGGGAGAGTGGGGGGGGGGGGTGTACAGCTGTCTGGGAGAGTGGGGGGGGTGTACAGCTGTCTGGGAGAGTGGGGGGGTGTACAGCTGTCTTGGAGAGTGGGGGGGGTGTACAGCTGTCTGGAAGAGTGGGGGGGGGGGTACAGCTGTCTGGGAGAGGCAATGAGGTGCTTTAAGACTACTGGGATGTTGACTTGCTGGAGGTCATGTGGAATAAAGGAGCTTCATCAGACACAAACACACACACACACACTGTTTGTGTAGAATGCTACAGCTGAGAGACCCACAACCTCCATCGCCCATCAGACGTCTCTGAGTGTAGAGACATCTGGCCCTGAGTAGGTACCCGTCAGTCCATGAAAAGAGATTACACATGCAGATCGGTACACAGAGAGAGAGAGAGAGAGAGAGAGAGAGAGAGAGAGAGAGAGAGAGAGACTGATCTCAAGAACTCTTGCAATATATTTAATTGAGGGAATCTTTCACATATCCACTGCACATTAGATGTGTGGCATTTCCTTTAAGATTATTTAAGATTCAGAAAATTAAAAAAAAACAACTTAAAAAAACAAACAAACAAAAATAAAGCCCCCTCCCTGGGTTTGTCCTCCCCAGTGTCCAGTGCTGGCGGTCCGTCCTCTCCGATGCTCCAGTGTCCAGTGCTAGAGTCCGTCCTCTCCAATGCCCCAGTATCCTCTCCTGCCTGTTCTATCTTTTGTCACTCCGATTTTGACCATGTCCTCAGCTGAACCCACCCTCTCAATAACAGATATGGACTGACCCAGCAGTCATCACTGCCGCTCTGACTGGATAAAGGACAAAACCTTTCCATCATTTCATGGTGCCGTCATGGTACTTTCTCTGCTCTTGTGCAGATAGTTACCTCCTCACAATAAAAGGGACAATGTCTTATTATCCAGATTAAAGGACTCCATAATGACCAAAGCACATCAGCATCTGGAGGTTAAAAGAGAGAAGATGGCGCTGAACACTGCCATCTGGAGGTTAAAAGAGAGAGGTGCGCTCAACACTGCCATCTGGAGGTTAAAGGAGAGAGGTGGGCTCAACACTGCCATCTGGAGGTTAAAGGAGAGGTGTGCTCAACACTGCCACCTGGAGGTTAAAGGAGAGAAGATGCCGCGCAAAACTGCCTTCTGGGCCAAAAGCGTGAGAAGTGTGTCCATCTTCTCTGGTCCTGTCTGCTTCTGTACAGAGATGATGTATGGTGTTTGTGTCTGTGTGTTAGATCATTGTCCGGGGCCGAGCACTAGGACACGTTTTACTGGGACTCCGCTGTACCAAAGGTCTCCTGGGAGGCGTAGACCATGTACAGGAATCCGTCCTCGTCTCTCTCACGCTCGTACACTTCAGAGATGGCCGTGGACACAGACACCATGCTGTGGCCGTTCACAAGCAGGAAGAACGCCTGGTTGGAGTTCAGCTGCAGGCGCCTCCTGGTGGCAGCAACGTGACAACACACAAACCGTCAGCACTTCCATTTCAACTTGCTTCTATTTCCGTCTTATCTACATGTGACACACTAAAGGTAAATATAAACAGAGCCTGGTTCTAACCCCCATACGCCCCCCCTCCCCCCAGTATAACCCAGTCCGATCAAAGTTCATCATGCAAATTAACACACAAAGAAGCACTATGGTTACTATGGAAGGGCACACGATGATCACCTGATGATCTTGATGAGTTCACTCATGTTCACATGGTCGGGAACCAAAAACTTGGTCTTGTCCAGAATGGGAAGCTGTTTTTCACCCTTGTACCTTTCAATGATGACCTGAACAACATGGGAGACAGTTCAGCCTCATTCCTTTAGAAAAAGTGCAACCAGTTTCTGAAATATTATCACAAAACTATTTTTGTTTACTGTTATAAAGGGGGAGTCATATGAACAGCAGGACCATTCTGATAAACATCCAAAATACAGAATTCTTGTATCGTCAAGTTTGGTCAATAGCTGCTAACAACCTTCACATGAACAGGCCCGTGATGCGGGACCCATGGTTGTCCATGGTTTAATAGCCGAAGTAAGAGTATCAGCAGCACTAGGAAATAAGCTTGCAGGACCTCAGGTGTGGGTACAGGACCTCAGGTGTGGGTACAGGACCTCAGGTGTGGGTACAGGACCTCAGGTGTGGGTACAGTTACAGGAAATCTACCTCCACTTCTACACAGGAACACCTACCAGAGCTCAGGAGTCTTAGACACTATGGTGAAATCCAATCACATCAATCAAACAATACAAAAAAAAATGTGAGCACAGCGCCCTTACCGGAATCTTGTTTGGATGCTGCTCTCGGATGTGTCTGACGTCATCCACTCTCTGTTCTGTAGGGTAAAAGTCAAGAACCACACGTTAAATCAAATCAAATATATTTGTATAGCGCTTTTCACAACACATGTTGTTATAAAGCGCTTTACAGGATTTGCAAGGTTAACAATACTATGGGTCCAAATCCCTAATGAGCAAGCCAGAGGTGACAGTGGCAAGGAAAAACTCCCTATGATGGTGGGGAATAGGAAGAAACCTTGGGAGGACCAAGACTCAAAAGGGAACCCATCCTCCATTGGGCGGCCCGTTAACACACAAATTACACAAAAACAAATTATACAGACGAATTCACAAGTTACAAACTGGGTGTTGATATTGTCAATGTAAATGTCTTGTGATGAACGCCAGGTTTTCATTCCGCATACGATCGCATATTAGGGCATGGTGGCATATTCCTGTAAAGAAAATGCTTTTATATTCTTCAGGTGTTGAGGTGTGCAGAGTCATTTTGGACGTAGAAAAGATTACATTTTATTTTTCAATATAAAACTAAGACATTGAAGTCGGTTGCTGGCCGTGTTGATGGATAAAATCAAATGACGAATCATTTGAAGTTGCAACAATGCCAACAATCACGAAATACTAAAGACAAAATGCGGTCCACAAGGCAGGGTAATAAACATAGTAAATACACACTAAAGGGTTCTGGGCAGGCCCGTGTTTACAGGCGGCACGTGCACTCTTTTGCAACATTTCCTATAGTCTACCATCATTTAGGCGCATGCACCAACAAGGAAGCCATCTCACGTCACTAACGCAACTGCGAGTAACCACCATAATGAATCATTATATAGGACATGTGTGGTTGATACTTTAGACAAACGCCAGGAAATATAAGATACAAACACGTAAATACAGTCTAATCAGTACCTGCATGCCCGGCTTACCAATTACAGTCACAAGACTATCGCATCACTGATATCGTCACGCAAACTGGTTACAATATCAGATCGGAGGCCTTAAACGCAGGTTCGGCGCGACCGGCTCTTATAAAGCCGTTAGATTCATACAATGTCATTTATTTACTCAAGGAAATCCGTTTGCTGACCTCATCGACGTGCCCCATCCCCCAATTCTGCAGCGAACATGCCTCGATCTAGAGATCTGTGTTGTCCCTACAGCTGGCCCAACAGAACTATTACCACATCGCCCCTGGGTTTAAACGCAGCGTTTACCGATGGCGAAATAGTGAACGCGAGTTGTCTTATTCTGTTATTCGCAGTTGCATAATTTAGGATACGGCAAAGGTTAGAGTATTCAAATATCGACACCATCAATCAACCGAATTTAGCTCGGTTAGGGGGCCCAAACACCTACAAGACGTGACCTACTTTTACGATTTCAAAACAGTTTATTTGTTGTGGGTTTCTTCCACTGACAGTGACTTGTTATATATATATATATATATATATATATATATATATATATATATATATATATATATATATATATATATATATATATATATGTAGACAAAGAGGAATGTTGATTTTAAAGGATGACTGTTTTAAATAACTCTAATCAAATGATGTCATACTAAATTAATTTAGTAATTAGAAACAGTTCGCGCATTTTACAAATTAGACATAGTTCGCACATTTTGCCGTAGCTTTGAGAAGAAAACGAAAAACGAAAGCAGTTTTGGAGTCGAAGGGTGCACCTCGGTGGACCTGCTTACCAAATGTCCTTCTTTGTTTGAACGTCTTTTCTGATGGCATGTTTCTAGGAGCTTATAACGTCTTTAGGCAAACAGCTTAAGCTTAATGTTAATAAAACAGCCGTAACCTTCTGAACAAGTCTTTACAGATTTGTTTTTTAAAAAACCGAAGATATATAACTGTTGCAATCCCTTGCTGCTCGCGCATGAGTCTTCTGCTGCTGCGCGTGAAGTCGAACCAGCAAAACAAACCGGTCAGCTGACGCGTGACGTCACGGGGCCGCAGGCCGCCGCTGCATCAGAAGGGGGAGGTGTTGTGGTGTTGAGTCTAATCCATCACTTTAACATTGCTTAAAAGGTCCGCATGTGTTTTACATCGATTACATTACTATAATAAAATGGCTCATATGCGCACAAGTTTATCCCCTCCCCATTATATATATACTCACATGCGCATACGTTTATCACCACAATATATCACATTGTGATATATTACGGTACCCCACATATAAAGTAATACTATAACAATTTATCACAATGTATAAATCTTTTATCATACACACATTGTTCTGTTAATTTTAAACCCAATTATTATCAGACCTAACAAATATTCCTGCATGCTGTCTACCCCCTTTTTAGGTGTGCTGAAGCACTACCACATAGAGTCCCAGCACTCCTACCAATAAGAGTAAAAGTCGTTTTTAAACGGAAGTTAGCCTCTGATAAGAAATTAAGCTATAGAATATATGAGTATGTATTAAATTGAACAAAATATAAAATCCCCTTGCCTCGCAAATGTTATGAACCACTTTCTCTGCCCTAAATGGTACGATCCACTTTCCCTGCCCTAAATGGTACGATCCACTTTCTCAGTCCACCCCCGCAGGTCCAGGTGAGAGAGTAAGGTCAGGATGATGTGACCTCATTGCCCTGATCAGATGCCCTAAATATCCCGAACAGTCCTGAGTTTTGCGTGGTCGTCCTGAATCCTGAACTTTGCATCGTTTCCCAAAAAAAGTAACTGATTTATCTGTATCATAATGTAATCACGCTAAAAGGGCTGACCATGTGCTTATACCTCATTATCTTTTATTTCAATTTAATTTCTAATACTTTGTAAACTTCGTCTTAGCTTTTTTGGATCAGCATTAAAGGTTAAAGGTTTCTCATATTTGATGGTGTCTTTCTGGTTATAATGTCTCCCTTACACAACATCACATGATGTTCGTTCAGTGTCACTGAAGAATAATAAATAATGTTAAAATGTACATTTAATCATTAAATAAAATTAGGTGCTGAAGCTTTGGTCCTAGAATCGCCATTGTCCAATGTGACCAAGCACGCGCTGCATTAAGAAAACTGGAAGGACTTTTATTATGCAACGGGCGTGACAGTGTTGCACTCAGCGGAAATTTGAGGACGTCACTTTTTGTTTGCGTGTTTATGCGAGTTTTTTGTACTTTTCAGATGCAAATATCAAATAACTATGTAACAAAACCCATTTGCCTTGAGCTGTGGTGGTTCAGCAGACGTAGTGTGAGCGCTGTTTAGCATCCGGACCGTCTGTTTACAAAGTCGGTGTGTGAGATGGCTGACGGTGTCGCGTGATTACCCTTTACCCTCGTCTGCTGTGCGTCATTTGATCAAAACACGACTCGAGTCTTAAACAGGCAAGAGGAGGTCTGGTGGAATAAACAGTGACGTATCCTGTTTATGTCCTGCTGAAAATAATGTGTTTAAGCATAATTTCATACAGTATGAAGACCAAAAACCCAGAAACATCTTTGACAGTAACACACACTGCAGGTGTTTGGGAACATTTTTGTTTGTATTATTGTATTATTAATATATTTATTACACATTTTTATTTCCAGTTGATTTTATCAAGAATATATCTACCAGGCATGAAAATCTGTCACCTTTCGGCGAAATTCGCCGTTTTGAAGTTGAAAAGGGTGACCTACGTGAATCGTGTAGATCCGATGAGTTTTTTGTTGGGGGGGGGGATGGGTTGGGAGATTATATTTTAATTATCATATTGACTTAATTAGCAAACAGAGCACTTCCGAAATTGGCTATTTCAATGACAGTGGCCAGCAGTTTCCGCCCAGAACCTTCACAGAGGCCAAATAGCGTTTCAATCATACGAACGTTCTTCATTCATGTTGTTCATTTACTGCTAAGCGGGACGAGAAGCAGGACCTAGTGCTACACCGCGGACAAGTCAGAAGAGCGTACATTTACCACTAGATTTACCAGATCGTACATTTACCACTACATTTACCACATCGTACATTTACCACTACATTTACCAGATCGTACAATTACCACTACATTTACCACATCGTACATTTACCACTACATTTACCAGATCGTACATTTTTAATTGGGTGGATTTAATTGGGTTATTAATGGTTTCAATCGTTTTCATATTTTGCGGTAAAACAAAGTTACTGCCGTTCGCTACAGCGTTGAACACTGTCAGATCTAACCACAAGCTCTTGTGATAATAGGCCCATCTATCTACCTATTTAAGTTCGCGTCAACCCCGTGTAGTTAACGGTGACATAAAATAAGAAACAAGATTTTTTTCTAGAGTGTCTGTAGTTGTAACTGGTGAATCCAGGGACTTGTGAGGATCACATTCGCACCAGGGCTGAAAAGGTTGAAGATGAAGTTGTAAACTCTTGTCGTTTGAGTCTACCCTGTGCTTTAGCTCAGGTTAGAAAATAAAAACACGTAAACCTGGTATTTTTACAATAATTTTCGCCACGGATGTATGTATTGGTTCATTAAGACGTAATGGTTTTGACTGAGCCATCCGGAATGGCGAAAGCGGCTTCTTGCGTTTACGGATTGCGTTTACATTGAATCCATTGACATGACAGACAAAAAATTTTTTTTTATGGATTTTACTATATTTTACGGAGCCCGTAAGGTGACATCATGTAAAAAATAAATAAATAACGCGTGGCCACGGCTTGCGTGGGAACGAGATACTAACGTCGCCTTTCACACGCGGCAACAAAGTTTATTTTTTCACAGCAAAGCAAGCAGATCCCAGGGATGTTCGCGAACTGACTGCCCAAGGAAGGTAAATCTGGCTTTATATAAAGTAATACTTAATTATCTTGTTCGCACGCGTTAGTAAGTCGTTCGCATGCGTTAGTAAGTCGTGGCCACGCGTTATTATATTTTTTACATGACGTCACCTTACGAGCTCCGTAATATTTGGCATCACCTGTCGCTGTATCCCCGTACACCAGCAGCCACCCCCAACCCCCCCCCCCCCCCGTCGCAGTATACCCATGACGTCACATGTCAATGCCCCGTCGCCGTATCCCCATGACGTCACATGCCCCGCCCCCCGGTCTTCTCACCTTTTTAACCCCTGACCCATTTTCATGCCTGTATCTACACATACCTTTTATGACCATATTTACTCAAATAGGTCCCAGTATGGGGCCGGAATTAGTAGAAAGTAATGCAAATAAAATAAAAGTGAAATTTATTTATGTAGCGCTTTTTACAGCACAGCTTTATAATTGGGTTCATCTGGGTCCAGATTCCTGAAAAAACGCAAGACGTTGGTGAGTGGACCGAATATAATTTATCAGATCATATAATATCACATAATATAATATAGTGCTATATAACGAAGTTCAGCCTATGAAGCATTGTCTAGGGCTAGAAAATAACTGAAAATAGGAATACATCATGAATACATCATGAATACATTCCAAGAAAATAAATGCAAACAGATTCAATTAATTAATGAATATGAATGAATATCCTCAGCACTCGGCTTCAGGCTTTGTCAGGTGAATATGCACATAAGGTGGCAGTTGCAAGTTAAGCATAAAAAAATCAAATGTACATCTCCTGTAAATGACTGCAGTGACTGCAGTATGATAGACTGTAAATACAAATTGAGGGTAATGCCAACTAGGTGCATCTTTATTTCCAAAGAAGTGACAGCCATGGGGTGTTAACTAACTCAGAACTTGGTATTAACAGCCATGGGGTGTTAACTAACTCAGAACTTGGTGTGTTCAGAGTGAGTGCAGCAGCCTGGAACATCTCACTGGCCTTCTTACCAATCTGTCTACCACCTTATTCAAAATGCTGCTGCCATCAGAGTGTTGTACTATAACGAGGAAGAAGAGTGTGATCACATCACTCCAGTATCAGTGTGTTGTACTATAACGAGGAAGAAGAGATGTAATCACATCACTCCAGTATCAGTGTTGTACTATAATGAGGAATAAGAGGTGTGATTACATCACTCCAGTATCAGAGTGCTGTACTATAACGAGGAAGAAGAGGTGTGATCACATCACTCCAGTATCAGTGTGTTGTACTATAACGAGGAAGAAGAGATGTAATCACATCACTCCAGTATCAGAGTGCTGTACTATAATGAGGATGAAGAGGTGTGATCACATCACTCCTGTATCAGAGTGTTGTACTATAACGAGGAAGAAAAGGTGTGAACACATCACTCCAGTATCAGTGTTGTTCTATAACGAGGATGAAGAGGTGTGAACACATCACTCCAGTATCAGTGTTGTACTATAATGAGGATGAAGAGGTGTGATCACATCACTCCAGTATCAGAGTGCTGTACTATAACGAGGAAGAAGAGGTGTGATCACATCACTCCAGTATCAGTGTGTTGTACTATAACGAGGAAGAAAAGGTGTGATCACATCACTCCTGTATCAGAGTGCTGTACTATAACGAGGATGAAGAGGTGTGATCACATCACTCCAGTATCAGTGTGTTGTACTATAACGAGGAAGAAAAGGTGTGATCACATCACTCCTGTATCAGAGTGCTGTACTATAACGAGGATGAAGAGGTGTGATCACATCACTCCTGTATCAGTGTTATACTATAACGAGGATAAAGAGGTGTGATCACATCACTCCTGTATCAGAGTGTTATACTATAACAAGGAAGAAAAGGTGTGAACACATCACTCCAGTATCAGTGTTGTTCTATAACGAGGATGAAGAGATGTGAACACATCACTCCAGTATCAGTGTTGTACTATAACGAGGATGAAGAGGTGTGATCACATCACTCCAGTATCAGAGTGCTGTACTATAACGAGGAAGAAGAGGTGTGATCACATCACTCCAGTATCAGTGTGTTGTACTATAACGAGGAAGAAAAGGTGTGATCACATCACTCCTGTATCAGAGTGCTGTACTATAACGAGGATGAAGAGGTGTGATCTCATCACTCCAGTATCAGTGTGTTGTACTATAACAAGGAAGAAAAGGTGTGATCACATCACTCCTGTATCAGAGTGCTGTACTATAACGAGGATGAAGAGGTGTGATCACATCACTCCTGTATCAGTGTTATACTATAACAAGGATGAAGAGGTGTGATCACATCACTCCAGTATCAGAGTGTTATACTATAACGAGGAAGAAGAAGTGTGATCACATCACTCCTGTATCAGAGTGCTGTACTATAACGAGGATGAAGAGGTGTGATCACATCACTCCAGTATCAGTGTGTTGTACTATAACGAGGAAGAAAAGGTGTGAACACATCACTCCAGTATCAGTGTTGTTCTATAACGAGGATGAAGAGGTGTGATCACATCACTCCAGTATCAGTGTGTTGTACTATAACGAGGATAAAGAGGTGTGAACACATCACTCCAGTATCAGAGTGCTGTACTATAATGAGGATGAAGAGGTGTGATCACATCACTCCAGTATCAGAGTGTTGTACAATAACGAGGAAGAAGAGGTGTGATCACATCACTCCAGTATCAGTGTTGTTCTATAACGAGGATGAAGAGGTGTGAACACATCACTCCAGTATCAGTGTTGTACTATAATGAGGATGAAGAGGTGTGATCACATCACTCCAGTATCAGAGTGCTGTACTATAACGAGGAAGAAGAGGTGTGATCACATCACTCCAGTATCAGTGTGTTGTACTATAACGAGGAAGAAAAGGTGTGATCACATCACTCCTGTATCAGAGTGCTGTACTATAACGAGGATGAAGAGGTGTGATCACATCACTCCAGTATCAGTGTGTTGTACTATAACGAGGAAGAAAAGGTGTGATCACATCACTCCTGTATCAGAGTGCTGTACTATAACGAGGATGAAGAGGTGTGATCACATCACTCCAGTATCAGTGTGTTGTACTATAACGAGGAAG
This sequence comes from Brachyhypopomus gauderio, assembly GCF_052324685.1. Taxonomy (NCBI): domain Eukaryota; kingdom Metazoa; phylum Chordata; class Actinopteri; order Gymnotiformes; family Hypopomidae; genus Brachyhypopomus; species Brachyhypopomus gauderio. The sequence continues at coordinate 19,817,559 of NC_135221.1, read as the reverse complement.
AAAAGGTGTGATCACATCACTCCTGTATCAGAGTGCTGTACTATAACGAGGATGAAGAGGTGTGATCACATCACTCCTGTATCAGAGTGTTATACTATAACGAGGATAAAGAGGTGTGATCACATCACTCCTGTATCAGAGTGTTATACTATAACAAGGAAGAAAAGGTGTGAACACATCACTCCAGTATCAGTGTTGTTCTATAACGAGGATGAAGAGGTGTGAACACATCACTCCAGTATCAGTGTTGTACTATAACGAGGATGAAGAGGTGTGATCACATCACTCCAGTATCAGAGTGCTGTACTATAACGAGGAAGAAGAGGTGTGATCACATCACTCCAGTATCAGTGTGTTGTACTATAACGAGGAAGAAAAGGTGTGATCACATCACTCCTGTATCAGAGTGCTGTACTATAACGAGGATGAAGAGGTGTGATCACATCACTCCAGTATCAGTGTGTTGTACTATAACAAGGAAGAAAAGGTGTGATCACATCACTCCTGTATCAGAGTGCTGTACTATAACGAGGATGAAGAGGTGTGATCACATCACTCCTGTATCAGAGTGTTATACTATAACGAGGATAAAGAGGTGTGATCACATCACTCCTGTATCAGAGTGTTATACTATAACAAGGAAGAAAAGGTGTGAACACATCACTCCAGTATCAGTGTTGTTCTATAACGAGGATGAAGAGGTGTGAACACATCACTCCAGTATCAGTGTTGTACTATAACGAGGATGAAGAGGTGTGATCACATCACTCCAGTATCAGAGTGCTGTACTATAACGAGGAAGAAGAGGTGTGATCACATCACTCCAGTATCAGTGTGTTGTACTATAACGAGGAAGAAAAGGTGTGATCACATCACTCCTGTATCAGAGTGCTGTACTATAACGAGGATGAAGAGGTGTGATCACATCACTCCAGTATCAGTGTGTTGTACTATAACAAGGAAGAAAAGGTGTGATCACATCACTCCTGTATCAGAGTGCTGTACTATAACGAGGATGAAGAGGTGTGATCACATCACTCCTGTATCAGAGTGTTATACTATAACAAGGATGAAGAGGTGTGATCACATCACTCCAGTATCAGAGTGTTATACTATAACGAGGAAGAAGAAGTGTGATCACATCACTCCTGTATCAGAGTGCTGTACTATAACGAGGATGAAGAGGTGTGATCACATCACTCCAGTATCAGAGTGTTGTACTATAACGAGGATGAAGAGGTGTGATCACATCACTCCAGTATCAGTGTGTTGTACTATAACGAGGAAGAAAAGGTGTGAACACATCACTCCAGTATCAGTGTTGTTCTATAACGAGGATGAAGAGGTGTGATCACATCACTCCAGTATCAGTGTGTTGTACTATAACGAGGATAAAGAGGTGTGAACACATCACTCCAGTATCAGAGTGCTGTACAATAACGAGGATGAAGAGGTGTGATCACATCACTCCAGTATCAGAGTGTTGTACAATAATGAGGATGAAGAGGTGTGATCACATCACTCCAGTACTCAGGTCACACTGGGCTTCCATTCAGATTCAGAGGAGACCGTAAAATATTGCTACATGCATACAATTTACTAATTGGGCTTGGTCCTACATGCATGACTGATAAACTTGACAATACAGTAGTAGACATAATATCAGCGGAGACCAATCCAATTAGAGTCTCTACAATGAGACTAAACATGGCGGGGCAACCTTCAGTCAGTAAGGTGTTACCAGTGGGAATAAAACTCCTTGAAGCTGGGAGATGTAGCCACTTTCACAACCAGACTGGGAAGAGAAGATCATTCTTAATTATTCCAACACTGACATTCACAAACACACCTGTTCACCTGTTCACCTTTCACACCAGTTAATCACTGTACTTGTATTGCATGGCTTTTCTACAGCTCTGATTTCATGCTGTTGAAATCTTTAATTAATCATATTTGTTTAAATGAAACTAATAGTTCTTTATTTGATTTGTTGTTAATTTTGTATTTAAATTCGCTTCAATGACCATCTCTCAATGTATTTTCCTCTTCATTAATAATATTTCATTATGTAATTTGTTTTCTGTTTAGATCAGCTATAATTTTATTTACTTTTACATTTATTTTCATTTCTTTTTTTAACATTTCTTTTCTCTCTTATTTGTGAGGGATTTTGGGATGTAATAAGCTTGATTATTCTTCTATATCTGATATGAAACACTGAGTATGAAAAATGCAATGTAAATAAACCTGACAAACTAGTGTAGTGCAAATTAGTCATAAGACAGAAATATGCTATTGCAGAAAAGACGGTGTCATGATTTCTGTTGTTAAATATATATCTATATCCACTTTCAGATATCTCCATGTCTGTCCGTTATTAATATGAATATCTATATTCTCTTAATACTAATATCAGTTTGTAATTTATACACAATGGCAAGGTTAATGATACTTGCTAATATGAAGAAGCTTGTGGTTCTTTGGTTTTCCAGTAGGGGGTGCTACATTACACAATATTGTCTGTAACGTCAATGATATTATGAAATTATGTATTTTTTGTGAAATTTGAAAATGCTAACATGTACTTAATTACTTAAGCTTATCATTTCTTTACAACTTTCCCTATAAAGGATGCAATTAATTTATCATGATTTAAACATTAAACGTGTTAAATTTTATGACAAAACAATTACAAACTGCGTTGTGTGTATGTTGTATTTGTGAGTGCATATGTTGTTTGTGTGTGTGTGTGTGTGTGTGTGTGTGTGTTCGTGTTCATTTGTATTTGTGAGTATATATGTTGTGTGTGTGTGTGTGTTGTATTGGTGAGTGTATATGTTGTGTGTGTGTTCATTTGTATTTGTGAGTGTATGTTGTTTTGTGTGTGTGTGTGGGTGTATATGTTGTATGTTTTTGTGTTGTATTTGTGAGTATATATTGTCTCTGTGTGTTGTATTTGTGAGTGTATATATTGTGTGTTCATTTGTTTTTGTGAGTGTATATGTTGTTTTGTGTGTGTGTGTGTGTGAGTGTATGTTGTGTGATTTTGTGTTGTATTGGTGAGTATATATTGTCTGTCTGTGTTGTATTTGTGAGTGTATATGTTGTGTGTGTGTGTTGTATTTGTGAGTGTATATGTTGTGTGTTGTATTTGTGAGTGTGAGTGTATATGCTGTTTGTGTGTGTGTTGTATTTGTGAATGTGTGTGTGTGTTTGTGTTCATTTGTATTTGTGAGTGTATATGTTGTTTGTGTGTGTTGTATTTGTGAGTGTATATGTTGTTTGTGTGTGTTGTATTTGTGAGTGCATATGTTGTGTGTGTTGTATTAGTGAGTGCATATGTTGTGTGTGTTGTATTTGTGAGTGTATATGTTGTGTGTGTGTTGTATTTGTGAGTGTATATGTTGTGTGTGTGTTGTATTCGTGAGTGTATATGTTGTATGTGTGTTGTATTTGTGAGTGTATATGTTGTGTGTGGGTTGTATTTGTGAGTGTATATGTTGTGTGTGTGTTGTATTTGTGAGTGCATATGTTGTGTGTGTTGTATTTGTGAGTGTATATGTTGTGTGTGTGTTGTATTTGTGAGTGCATATATTGTGTGTGTTGTATTTGTGAGTGTATATGTTGTGTGTGTGTTGTATTTGTGAGTGTGTATTTATGTTGTGTGTATGTTGTGCAGTGGCGTGCACAGACATTTTGGGGGGCAAGTGCTCGGGGGGGGGTGAAGGGCACTTTTTAGCACACATGGAACACTTCATTATAAAAAAATTACAAGCACATGTTGAATGAAATTTGACATTTTATTTGTAACATTCTCTTTGTCGTGAGTTTTCAATGGAGAAAAGTCACGCAGCGAACTGATAAAATTAAAAATTCATATCCAATATTAACTATAGGCCTACACCGTCATGTCCTTCAGTTAACTTCTGTTTACCCTCCACTGTCTGCAGGCCTTGTTGCATATATTTTACAATTTAAATCAATATAGGCCTACAATTAAGACAGTAAAAAGACCAAAAAGTACGAGAAGGAGTTATAGGCTACTGAGTGTTTTCATTACACGAATGCAGATGGGCATTTTTCACAGGTAATGGGGAACTTCCCGTTTCTTCTTTCACAAATGAATGTGTTAATTTATGTTGCCTAACAAAACCTATACAACAGAAGACGTTCAGCTTAACACATAGATTTGCAAACTCTACCTTAATTATTTGTATGTGGTCGTCCTCACGTTATCTATCATTGATTTGGGCTAGAGCGACAAGTTTATTAGGTGCGTATCTGGTGTGACAAAGGAAGAGAGAGGTCGAGTGTGTGGGAGGTGGTGGCGCATTTTAGGGCATTGTTTTTAATCGCTCAGGTTTTCAAAAGATCATTTCAAACCGACCTCAGTAAAATGATAAAAAAAAAAAAACGAAAAAACCCCGAAGTTTCAGAAGGGCACTTTCGTTGATAAAGGGCAGAGTTGGTGGTGCTTAAGCACCTGATGTCTATGTGTGCACGCCACTGATGTTGTGTGTGTTGTATTTGTGAGTGTATATGTTGTGTGTGTTGTATTTGTGAGTGTATATGTTGTGTGTCTGTGTTGTATTTGTGAGTGTATATGTTGTGTGTGTTGTATTTGTGAGTGTATATGTTGTGTGTCTGTGTTGTATTTGTGAGTGTATATGTTGTGTGTGTGTGTGTGTGTGTTGTATTTGTGAGTGTATATGTTATGTGTGTTGTATTTGTGAGTGTATATGTTGTGTGTCTGTGTTGTATTTGTGAGTGTATATGTTGTGTGTGTTGTATTTGTGAGTGTATATGTTGTGTGTCTGTATTGTATTTGTGAGTGTATATGTTGTGTGTGTTGTATTTGTGAGTGTATATGTTGTGTGTCTGTGTTGTATTTGTGAGTGTATATGTTGTGTGTGTGTGTGTTGTATTTGTGAGTGTATATGTTATGTGTGTTGTATTTGTGAGTGTATATGTTGTGTGTGTGTGTGTGTGTTGTATTCGTGAGTGTATATGTTGTGTGTGTTGTATTTGTGAGTGTATATGTTGTTTGTGTGTGTTGTATTTGTGAGTGTATATGTTGTTTGTGTGTCTTGTATTTGTGAGTGTATATGTTGTTTGTGTGTGTTGTATTTGTGAGTGTATATGTTGTGTGTGTGTGTGTTGTATTTGTGAGTGTATATATTGTGTGTGTGTTGTATTCGTGAGTGCATATGTTGTGTGTGTTGTATTTGTGAGTGTATATGTTGTGTGTGTTGTTTTTGTGAGTGTATATGTTGTGTGTGTGTTGTATTTCTGAGTGTATATGTTGTGTGTGTGTTATATTCGTGAGTGTATATGTTGTGTTTTTGTGTTGTATTTGTGAGTGTATATGTGGTGTGTGTGTTGTATTTGTGAGTGCATATGTTGTGTGTGTGTTGTATTTGTGAGTGTATATGTTGTTTGTGTGTGTTGTATTTGTGAGTGTATACATTGTTGTCATCCACTCCATCATCAGATGGTTGTCATGGGAATGGTGAGCTGTGAACACAGATGTCATGTAGGAAGTGTAGTTTGATCTGGCTTCCGTTATGTTGTTCCGTTATGAACATTTCTCTCTCTCACTCTCTCTGCCTGTCTGTCTGTCTGTCTCCCTCTGTCTGTCTGTCTGTCTGTCACTCTCTCTACGTGTATCTGTCTCACTCTCACTCTCTCTGCCTGTCTGTCTGTCTCTCTCACTCTCTCTGCCTGTCTCTCTCGCTCTCTGTCTCTCTCTCTCTCCCTCTGTCTGTCTGTCTGTCACTCTCTCTACCTGTCTATCTGTCTCACTCTCACTCTCTCTGCCTGTCTCTCTCACTCTTTCTGCCTGTATGTCTGTCACTCTCACTCTCTCTGCCTGTCTCTCTCTGCCTGTCTGTCTCTCTCTCTCTCTGCCTGTCTGTTTCTCTTCTCACTCTCTCTGCCTGTCCGTCTGTCTCTCTCTTTCTGCCTGTCTGACTGTCTCTCTCACTCTCTCTGACTGTCTGTCTCTCTCACTCTTTCTGCCGGTCTGTCTCTCACTCTGCCTGTCTGTCTGTCTTTCTCTCTCTATATATACCTTTTTTGTCTCTCTTTCTCTCATCATTTACACTGGTATGCATCAAACCTTCGTTATTATTGCCACTAACAACAACAATAACAATATTATTCTTCTCAGATTTTTTACTGTTCATTTGGTCTTTTTTCTTCTGTTTTAATGTTTTTTTTTTTACAGCTGTGTGTAGTCAGGCTTCAGTGAAACAGTAACCTGGGTTTACACTCCTGAGTGGGATTGTGATATACAGCAGTGATCTGAGTTCTATAACTTCCATCTCTACACGGAATCAGTCATTAGTCTCCAAGTGTGGGTGTGATTGCATTCTGCTACATTGTCTTATCAAATTCACACACTACAAAGCAATGAATTCTGTTACCAAGCTCCACTTCCTAGCTGTGTTTCACTATCATCAGCCTTCAACTCTTGTCCTGGGGCTGATGACATCATCTCAGATGGGCACTGCTCATTCTCTGGGTGGGCTGCAGGGGGCGCTGTTAAACAACCACTGCATGTCCTGGTGTTTGTCCTGTTGCAGGGGCCATTGTAAGGGCACCTGACTTCACGTATTTATATACCGATTTATATATATATTTCTTCCCCATATATATATAATTGTATAATCAATTGGATGAATTGTTATTACTCATTCATCCTATTGCATTACTTGCAAGGCCAGGCATTACACTGGTGAGACTTGCTGATCGCTTTGTTGAGCAGCTTCGAACCATCAGGATTACAAATGTCATTTCTATTGACAAGGTATTTTAATACTAACGGACACTGTAACAACATATCTGTTTGTATAGCCAGTTGTTGCTATGGCAGCAATGAAATTATGAAATTCAAAGAAAATGAACTGATCTCCACTCGTGGAACTTTAGAACCCCATGAATTAATGGTGATGATTTAAACATCTACGTTTTCATATATGAACTGGTTCCTTCTCCTATTAAATCAGAAGCACTTTGCTTGCACAGCTGATGAAGGACCTCTGTCTCAAACGTCCTGTTTCTCTGGGAACTGTGTTGTACATTTTTTAATCTCTCTCCCTCTCCCGCACTTATCCATTTGGCAATATGATGAACGAATCCGGGCTTGACAGAACAGAACTTGTCTGACTGCATTGTGCCATGTGTAAAGTTTGGTTGAGGGGGGAGTGTTATGGTGTGGGGTTGTTTTTCAGGACCTGGTTTGGCCAGTGAGAGGTGATCCAGTGAAAGTGAACTCTGATAGCCTCATCATACCAAGTTATTTTGGACAAGTCCATGTTCCCAACTTTGTGGGAACAGTTTGGAGCTGGTCCCTTCCTCTTCCAACATGCCTGTGCACCAGTGCACAAAGCAAGGTTCATAAAAACATGGATTGCAGAGTCTGGTTTGTATGACCTTGACTGGCCTGCACAGAGTCGTGACTTCAACCTGACTATTACAACATCAGTATGTGACCTAACAAAAATCCCCATAAACACACTCATAAACCTTGTGGACAGCCTTCCCAGAAGAGTTGAAGCTGTTTTAGCTGCAAAGGGTGTACCAGCATCATATTGAACCCTATTGGATTAGGAATGGATTGTCACTTAAGCTCATATGTCATCATTTTTCCTTGCCACTGTCGCCTCTGGCATGCTCATTAGGGATCTGGACTCATACGATTGTAAAGCTGCTTTGTATATAAAAAAAGCACTATATAAATAAATTTGACTTTTACTTGACTTAAGCTCATATGTGAGTCAATGAAGGTGAGTGAATACTTTTGGCAATATAGTGTATGTCATAATATGCTATCATATATAATAGCAGTAAATATATACACATATAAAAATACTTCATATGTTCAATAGTTATTTTTAAATCATTAGTAACTTATATTAATAATGTAAACTGCAAATACATATACCACAGTAAATACCTCTACCACAGTAAGCATGAGTGTGGACCTGTTTGTTTTTATTCCTTACAAGTATTAGCACTCGTGGAGTCTATTTTTCTTTCTCATAACTGGGAGGACAAACCTTTAGACAACCTTTTATAATTACAGAGAAAACCTTTTATAATGACCGAAAAAACCTTTTATAATTACTGAGAAAATGACTCAAGTGTGACATCATGAAGGGACAGACCAGATCAACACTCCCCAACATTTCCTGCTTCTCTCGATGCCTTAACGTTTCCTCCCCTCCAGGTGTGTTCCTCTCCTCCAGGTGTGTTCCTCTCCTCCAGGTGTGTTCCTCTCCTCCAGGTGTGTTTCTCCCCTCCAGGTGTGTTCCTCTCCTCCAGGTGTGTTTCTCCCCTCCAGGTGTGTTCCTCTCCTCCAGGTGCGTTCCTCTCCTCCAGGTGCGTTCCTCTCCTCCAGGTGCGTTCCTCTCCTCCAGGTGTGTTTCTCCCCTCCAGGTGTGTTCCTCTCCTCCAGGTGCGTTCCTCTCCTCCAGGTGCGTTCCTCTCCTCCAGGTGTGTTTCTCCCCTCCAGGTGTGTTTCTCCCCTCCAGGTGTGTTCCTCCCCTCCAGGTGCGTTCCTCTCCTCCAGGTGCGTTCCTCTCCTCCAGGTGTGTTTCTCCCCTCCAGGTGTGTTCCTCTCCTCCAGGTGCGTTCCTCTCCTCCAGGTGTGTTTCTCCCCTCCAGGTGCGTTCCTCTCCTCCAGGTGCGTTCCTCTCCTCCAGGTGTGTTTCTCCCCTCCAGGTGTGTTCCTCTCCTCCAGGTGCGTTCCTCTCCTCCAGGTGTGTTTCTCCCCTCCAGGTGTGTTTCTCCCCTCCAGGTGTGTTTCTCCCCTCCAGGTGTGTTCCTCTCCTCCAGGTGTGTTTCTCCCCTCCAGGTGTGTTTCTCCCCTCCAGGTGTGTTCCTCTCCTCCAGGTGCGTTCCTCTCCTCCAGGTGTGTTACTCTGTTTTTGCACCCATGCAGCTGAAAGCTGGCAGGTCGGTGCTGCCGTTGCCATGGAGGTTACCATGTTGACATCCAACATTGTTCTCGGAGAGTTGATGGAAAACACCCACTCTCATTGTTGGTCCTCTGTGACGCATATTCACTGGCACAGTAAAAACTCCATCAGCATGCCATACCATCAGACACCATCAGACACGCTGTAGCTCTGTCCACAGCCCTTCAGATTACAGATAAGAGATTAATAATCTTTCTGTCTGATTTAAGATAATGCACTGTGGCTGGATTAAGGCAGTTTAGGTTATTTAAAGCACCTTTAAAGTTTAAAAACTTTGTATTTGTGGCTTTGGGCTACACATCACCAGAGTCAGACACAAGCTTGTATTTATTCCCAGCGAGGATGGAAATCAAGTTTTATTTCAACAGAACAAATGAAGAACACAATTACAATTCATTCAAAAATTGTAATTAATTCATCCAGTGAGACTCGCATGAATAAAAGATCACCAGAGATCTTGAGGTCTGAATTCCCTCCCACACACACGCAGGCATGCACACACACACACACACACACACACACACACACACACACACACACACACACACACACACACACACACACACACACACACACACACACACACAACCATCCTCCACAGTTTACTCTTTAAGGGCTAAAACACTCACAAACATTCACATGGAAACATATAACAATAGCACACTGAAACACTCAGAATAGCACAATGAAACACTTACAGTTGTGTCCAGGAACCATCACACCTACATGCAGTATTGGTCATGAGTCCAAACATTCTGTGATCAGACACACAGCTGCAACTTCCTCTTCCCGACTGTGAAAAAGCTCACTTGATGAGGGGTGTCTGACAAGGTTATCGCTTAATCAGACTTACAAGGCTATCACTCTATCAGACTCTGATGATGCAATACATTTATGAGCTACTGATGAGTCAATAGCTTTATCAGACGCTGCTTACCTCTGTGCTGTAATGATGAACCAGGGCTTGCTAGCAGACAGGGGGCACTCACGATTGGTCCAGCGCAGTCACATGACCAGGGCAACAGAGCATGCTCACTGAGGTAGACTGTGACTTGTTGTCAGAGCTGAATGAACAACAACAAAATCACTAGTCTTCCACAGTGTGCAGAGCCAGCGGCACGAGGATGATGATGATAGTGAAGGGTCAGTGCACACACATTACTGACCTCTAGATTCACTCTAGATTCTAGACCTGAAGGTTCCAATCACAGTGTAAACTTTTGAAGTCAAATAGTTGTTTTTCAGAACTTTTATACATTGCATATTACATATATATTACACATATTAACAATATATGTAATATATTATATAATTATACTATATTATTACAGTATATTATAATATATAATGTCATATATAATATTGCATGTAACAGTTAAGGTCTATGACTGTGATTATTATGTGTCTGTATTTGTGTGTCTCTGTAAGTGTGTAAAGGACGGGGGGGTTGGTGTGTGAGTGTGTGTGTGTGTTTGTGTGTGTGTGTGTGTGTGTAAAGGACAGGTGGGTTTGGTGTGTGTGTGTGTGTGTGTGTGTGTGTGTGTGTGTGTGTGTAAAGGACAGCGGGGTTTGGTGTGTGTGTGGGTGTAAAGGACAAGGGGTTTGGGGTGTGTGTGTGTGAGGAAAAAGGACAAGGGGTTTGGTGTGTGTGTGTGTGTGTGTGTGTGTGTGTAAAGGACAGGGGACAGGGGGCTTGGTGTGTGAGTGTGTGTGTGTGTGTGTGTGTGTTTGTGTGTGTGTGTGTGTATGTGTGCAAAGGACAGGGGGTTTCAAGTATAGGTGCTTTATTAACTCCACCAGTCTGTATTTCCAGGATGTCTGTGTGGGAGTCCAGCACACACACACACACACACACACACACACACACACACACACACACACACACACACACACACACACACACACACACACCACGCACATACATACACACACACACACACACACACACACACACACCCACACATACACACCACGCACATACATACACACACACACACACACACACACACACACACACACACACACACACACACACACACACACACACACACATACACACCACGCACATACACACACACACACACACACACACACACACACACACACACACACACACACACACACACACACACACACACACACACACAGGGCTACTGTAGCACCCTTCCATCCTGTTTGCTATTGTCCTCTTCCTCAGCCACATCAGTGGGCGTAAGAGTAGAAATACGACAACAGTCTCGTAAGGACGGCCACAGAGTGTGAGTACGATCACTGGGTGTGAGTATATGATTACTGGGTGTGAGTATATGATTACTGGGTGTGAGTGTGATAACTGTGTGTGAGTGAGTATATGATCACTGGGTGTGAGTATATGATTACTGGGTGTGAGTATATGATTACTGGGTGTGAGTATATGATCACTGGGTGTGAGTGTGTGATAACTGCGTGTGAGTGAGTATATGATCACTGGGTGTGAGTATATGATTACTGGGTGTGAGTGTGATAACTGCGTGTGAGTGAGTATATGATCACTGGGTGTGAGTATATGATTACTGGGTGTGAGTATATGATCACTGGGTGTGAGTGTGATAACTGCGTGTGAGTGAGTATATGATCACTGGGTGTGAGTATATGATTACTGGGTGTGAGTATATGATCACTGGGTGTGAGTGTGTGATAACTGCGTGTGAGTGAGTATATGATCACTAGGTGTGGGTATATGATCACTGGGTGTGAGTATATGATCACTGGGTGTGAGTGTAATCACTGGGTGTGAGTGTAATCACTGGGTGTGAGTGTGATAACTGGGTATGAGTATATGATCACTGGGTGTGAGTATGTGATCACTGGGTGTGAGTATGTGATCACTGGGTGTGAGTGTGATCACTGGGTGTGAGTATGTGATCACTGGGTGTGAGTGTGATCACTGGGTGTGAGTATGTGATAACTGGGTGTGAGTATGTGATCACTGGGTGTGAGTTTATGATCACTGGGTGTGAGTTTATGATCACTGGGTGTGAGTTTATGATCACTGGGTGTGAGTGTGATCACTAGGTGTGAGTGTGATCACTAGGTGTGAGTATATGATCACTGGGTGTGAGTATATGATCACTGGGTGTGAGTATGATCACTGGGTCATGGCAGGAACCCAAACACTCTTTACCATAGAACCAATTGGCTTCAGAAACCTTGATACCAGTAACACTAAACTGAGCCTTAGGTTAATATTACTATCATCAAGTTGGTCTGAGGCAGAGTGACCATGTGTGGCTTTATTTCTTAATATCTTCTTCATTGTATCAGTATCGGAGTGAGACAGCAAGGTTACATTAGAGTGAGATGCATGTAGGCACGGTTACATTAGAGTGAGATGCATGTAGGCACGGTTACATTAGAGGGAGATGCTTGTAGGCACGGTTACATTAGAGTGAGATGCATGCATGGTTACATTAGAGTGAGATGCTTGTAGGCATGGTTACATTAGAGTGAGATGCATGTAGGCATGGTTACATTAGAGTGAGATAACTTGTAAGAATGGTTTCATATGTTAATCAGAACATCATGAAGAAATCAGCCCTATGCCACAGTAGAGAACAGCAGATGCTTCTTGTCTTATCTGGCACATCAGGAACACACACACGCGCACACGCACACGCACACTCACACGCACACGCACATGCACACGCACACACACGCACACACACACGCACACATCCAAGACATTTGCTAGTGACATTTCAGGAAGGAAGGTTCAGTGCATTAAATCTCTGCTTCTCTGAAAGACAACACACTCCGTGTCACTCAGCACACAGACTCTCTCTCTTCCACTTTTACGCTCCCATTCTTACACTCTCCCCCTCTCTCTCTCCCCCTACTCCCCCTCTCTCTCTCCCCCTACTCCCCCTCTCTCTCTCTCCCTACTCCCCCTCTCTCTCTCCCCCTACTCCCCCCCTCTCTCTCCCTACTCCCCCCTCTCTCTCCCTACTCCCCCTCTCTCTCTCCCCCTACTCCCCCTCTCTCTCTCCCCCTACTCCCCCTCTCTCTCTCCCCCTACTCCCCCCCTCTCTCTCCCTACTCCCCCCCTCTCTCTCCCTACTCCCCCTCTCTCTCTCCCCCTACTCCCCCTCTCTCTCTCCCCCTACTCCCCCTCTCTCTCTCCCCCTACTCCCCCTCACTCTCTCTCTACTCTTTCACCCTCTCTCTCTCCCTACTCCCCACCCCCCTCTCTCTTTCTCCCCCTACTCTCTCTCTCTCTCTCTCTCTCACCCTCTCCCATTCTTACTCTATTTTTCATTCTTACTCTGTCGCTGTCTCTCCAAACACAATAGTCCTTTTCATCCCTAACATGAAGGTTGTAGGGTTATGAAACTGGCATCCGTATCCGATCGAGTTTTTGATCAGCCCAAACTACATCCTGCATGCTTCAAGAAGGCCACCATTGGCTGCTCGTTGCCCTCGGAAACTATATTCCATCATACTTCTGTCCTGTTCGACGTTGGCAGAACCAGGGGGGCGACAGGGACCCGGGGAAGTGAGACAGGGATAAGGGGAAGTGATTCGGGGACCCAGGGAAATGAGACAGGGATACAGGTATGGAGAGACAGGGACACAGGGAAGGTGAGACATGGAACTGTGGAAGTGAGACAGGGACCCGGTGAAGAGAGACAGGGACCCAGGGAAGTTAAGGTTACATTGGGTCATTCATTTTGCATAAGGACCTGGTTGAATTAACGTGTACAAAGAGAAGGCAACAATCAGACTGCCACGGGGCAGGTGATGGCATTGACCAGGGTAACAGGGCAAGTGGTCTGTCCCCTTCAGGAAGGAGAGGCCCACTGGCCGGCTCTCACAGAGCTCTAGAGCTCCTGCTGAACACAGGAAATTAGCTCGCATCAACCCTGGGCTTCCATTAAAACACCACCTACACTGTAATAGGGTTCTCAGACCACCTGAGCAAAATGCAGCTGTCATTTATTCTCTCTAAGTAGCTGAACCTGCCTCTGCATGCACTTACACATTTGCTCAAGGTGTCTGGGAAAGAAAGACTTGAGAGCAAAGAAAAAGAATGACAAGAGTGAGGAAGGCCAGGGAAGAGAGAGAGAGAGAGAGAGAGAGAGAGAGAGAGAGAGAGAGAGAGAGAGAGAGAGAGAGAGAGAGAGAGAGAGGAGATAGATAGAGGGAGGGAGAGGGAGATGAAGCAGTATTTTTTTACCTCTTGCCAGGAGTCTGATCTGGAAATACTGTGCTCAATAATAAATAGTGATGCCCCTAACCCCTAATCCTAACCCTAACCTAATCCTTCTGTTCTGTATCTGTTGTGTCCTGTCACGGGAACATTAACTTATTTTCTTTAATATATTGGGTCATGTTGGGCATGTGACATATGTTGTGACCGCAGTCATTACCCGGATAGCCGCACATGCGGTGATTGTTATTGTTGTGAACATGCTGAGGCTGGTACTGGGGAGCTATCAGTCAGCAGCACACAGGCAGATTGGGCCGTAATTAGAGGGGATGAGAGCATGTGATTTGAGGTAATTGCCTTGATGAGGAGTTCAGCAGAGCTCCACTTAATTACCTGAGCATGCAGGAGGGAGCACCCCTGTACTACAACCCCCACAACCTCACCAACACCCCCACAACCTCACCACCCCTTCAACTCCCCACAACCTCACCACCCCTCCAACTCCCCACAACCCCACAACCCCTCCAACTCCCCATAACCCCACAACCCCTCCAACACCCCCACAACCTTACCACCCCTCCAACTCCCTACAACCTCACCACCCCTCCAACTCCCCACAACCCCTCCAACTCCCCGTAACCCCACAACCCCTCCAACTCCCCATAACCTCACCACCCCTCCAACTCCCCACAACCTCACCACCCCTCCAACTCCCCACAACCCCACAACCCCTCCAACTCCCCATAACCTCACCACCCCTCCAACTCCCCACAACCTCACCACCCCTCCAACTCCTCACCACCCCTCCAACTCCCCACAACCCCTCCAACTCCTCACCACCCCTCCAACTCCCCACA
>NC_135221.1:19787536-19797536 GCF_052324685.1 Brachyhypopomus gauderio | reverse complement strand
CACACTTCTATTGTTGACCTTGAAAAACAAAACGGGGATTATAAGGTATCAATAAAAATACACTAGTCTGCTTTCAAAAGGCTAAATAGTAATACATTATACCATTATACACATTCTATATTTAAAACAAAAAATACATGCACGCGCACAGATGTACACATAGTCACATACACACACAGCAATGCACACACACACAGTAACAAACACACACAGCCATGCACACATACAGCCATGCATACACACTTTGGTATTGTTAAATATACAGTGTATTTTATAAAGATGAGAAACACCATAATCAGGGAAGCTCCTCCATTTTATGATGTCACTTCCTGCCAATGAAGCCTATGTGGGCTTGCCTGTCACCCAAGATAAGAAGTGATCCAGTTCATGATCCTGACACACCTCTCTGTGCACATGGTGACAAGAGCCTGTCTAGAACAGCCCTTTCCTCTGGACACAGGAAGCAGAGGTGGGCTCCAGATATATGTCTCAATGGCATGGATGAAGGAGATCATGCCTTAGAAGAGTCTGATGGAGTCTGATAGGGTCTGAAAGAGTCTGATTAGGTCTGATACTCTGATAGGGTCTAATAGAGTCTGATACAGACTGATAGGGTCTGACAGAGTCTGATACAGACTGATAGAGTCTGATACAGACTGATGGGGTCTGATAGAGTCTGATACAGACTGATGGGGTTTGATAGAGTCTGATACAGACTGATAGGGTCTGACAGAGTCTGATACAGACTGATAGGGTCTGATAGACTCTGATACAGACTGATGGGGTCTGATAGAGTCTGATACAGACTGATAGGGTCTGATACTCTGATAAGGTCTAAAAGAGTCTGATACAGACTGATGGGGTCTGATAGAGTCTGATAAAGATTGATGGGGTCTGATAGAGTCTGATACAGACTGATAGGGACTGACAGAATCTGATACAGACTGATAGGGTCTGACAGAATCTGATACAGACTGATGGGGTCTGATAGAGTCTGATACAGACTGATAGGGTCTGATACTCTGATAGGGTCTAATAGAGTCCGATACAGACTGATAGGGTCTGACAGAGTCTGATACAGACTGATAGGGTCTGATAAAGGAGAAGAACCATTGACTCACTGGCACTAGAATTTTGTTTTGCAAATATTTCCCTGAAAATCCCACAGTGGCAGATTTCTGAGATTTTGCTTCTCAACCTGGAATCAAAAATATTTTTGGCAAATCCACAGATGGTTTACATGATGAACAGCGTCTCTGCCCAGGGTAATTTACTGTGCTCTGATAGCAGGCTGCAGTGGTGTGGTGGTGTCTGCTCTTATAAAGGCTGCAGGCAGAAGTGTTTCAGTGCTTTCCCTGGGTTTCTCCCTGCTGAAAAGCAGCAGGTCAGACTCTTGTAGCTACGCGTTACATCCACACGCCCCCTCCCACTGTAGGAGTGTCACCACCACACAACCTGGCTGGGGTTGCACTTCAAACATAGACTGCCACGTTTTTGATGTTGGATTTCTTATAAAAATGCCCTTTGCTGTGCTATGCTTTCCTCTTTAAAATATCCGCGTTTGTGTGTGTGTGCGCGCATGACTGCCTGTGTTTGTGTGACCGTGTAGGTGTTTGTGAGTGTGTGTGTGTGACCGTGTAGGTGTTTGTGTGTGTTTGTGTATGTGACTCTGCATGTGTGAGTTGGAGAGACAGGCAGAAACAGGACGAGAGCGAACAGGCACATCGTGCAGTGTGCCCAAACGCGTCTCTATTTAGAACCACACACAGCTCTCGTCAGGACTGCACACCACACTGCCAACGCCGCGCTGGTACGAGGCTCCTCCCCCTCACAGCCGTGTGGCTCTGGTCCCGGCTCCTGGGTGCTGGACGAAAGTCAGAGCTAAACGCTCCAGCATGGTGGATACAGTGCAGGTAGATGCAGGTAGATGCAGAGCTCAAATGAGCTAAGGCTGTAGGACTGACTGTCCAGCACTGCACAGGAGGCTCTAGGTAAACAGTTATTTTCTTGGGTATCTCGGCTGACAGAAGGCCTTGGCCTTTGTCCTATTGCACTGGTTTTATTTTTGGTTGACACAATGAAACCAAGCCAGAAGATGTAACCCCATCTGCTGTGAGAGATAAAGACTGGTGTGTGCTCATTTTTTTTTCGTTTTGGTTTGTGTCTGTGTGGTATTTAAGACGAGTAAACGTAGTGTGCGTGTGTATCGATCTCATTTTTAGAACGAACCGCATCTCGTTCTCTTCCAGAAGCTGGACTTGAGAATATCGTAACCAGGAGGCATGTAATTGCATTAATTGAGCAAACGGGCACACCCGCGTGTTTGAACACCTGTTCCAAACGATTTCTCTTGCAGAGTACAGACCGCCACGTGCGCTCAGCCATTTGGCCTGCCATTTCTGGAAGTGTTTTTCCATGTAAATGTGTAATCGCGAAGCTCGCAGACAACCTGTCACCTCCGCCTGCTCTCGCGCATAAACAACGACTAAAGCGCCAGCACGTGATCCATGAAATAAGAGACCACGAAAATGATCAACTGATCGAGAGTCTCGTGTTTCCCCAACTCTGTTATCTATCAAAGTACAACTCGTCCTAACGATAAGCTCAATGTTTGGTGCGCGCGGGCTCAAGACTAGCTTCACTTGTAACTCTGTCATCATTTTGGACGTGTCCCGTGACCTTTAAAACCTGAATGTTTTCCATAATATCACACTCGCTAGCAACGACCAACTGTACTGTGAACCTTCAGTCGTAAATTTCTCGTAATTAAATCTTAAGGGAAATAGTTTTTTTTACCCCCAAAATGCTGTAACAATCAAATTTGGATCAATAGGAACAGTTATAATTCAACTGGTTTCCATTTTGAATTTCAATTTTCACAATTTTGATCTTTTCTCATAAAAGCTCTCATTTGTCTCGCGGGGACAACGCTGAATCAAGCGAGCCTAATTTCAGATGATCTTTTGGAAAATACCAGGTGGTTCTGCGAGAACATCTGTGAAAAGCATTTCTGTGTCTTAAAGCTTAAAATCCATGCGATTTTACTTAATAACGTCTTGCTAAATATTAACTCGTTGTTATTATTATCACTGTTATTAT
This sequence comes from Brachyhypopomus gauderio, assembly GCF_052324685.1. Classification (NCBI taxonomy): domain Eukaryota; kingdom Metazoa; phylum Chordata; class Actinopteri; order Gymnotiformes; family Hypopomidae; genus Brachyhypopomus; species Brachyhypopomus gauderio. The sequence continues at coordinate 19,794,437 of NC_135221.1, read as the reverse complement.
TATATCGTTGTTATTATTATTATTATTATTATCATCGATCGTAATCATCGTCATTATTATTATTGTTAGCTGTTGTTAATAATGCGTTTTTGTATTCCAAAAGATGTTGTTAATACATTTCTACGTTCCAGAAAAAAATTCGCGGAGCATTTCCCCCATTTGTCGAATAATCGGATATACTCGCGGTTTTAAACTTACACAAAAGCCGTGTTTTTGTTTTAGGGAGAAACATTTAAAATCCACAACACGTAAGAATGGAAACCTTGACTATGGTGATTTGCGTATAGCATAAATTGCACATAAGATCTTGCATACGTAGTGCATTCATTCCTAAATAAATCGTTCATTCTAAATGACACCGTTGCGATCTTGACGTTCCTGTGGCGATGAAAACGCGGAGATCCTGCGCCACGCTGCTGCCCAGGGAGCTGTCCACCGCCGTGGTGCTGAAAATCATTATCAGTAATTTCTCTAGTCCAAGTTACAACGTCGGCAGCTGTCCGTACTACTCGAAATGACTGAAAAGCTCTTTGCATATATCCGGAGGCAAAAAGTATATTGCTTGCCATTACCTGCTTTGTTCTGTTAGTAGCCACCTGGACAGTTTGTTTGTTCAATATATAAAGTTAGTGAACTGCCAGTATACAAAATTGAGGTGACTTTATGTGGAGAAAGGGCTTACCGACGACTTACGCTGACGGTTCAACCACTGCTGAGCCGACAAGGGGTTCATTACAATAACCCGCATACGAACTCGGAATTCCATGGACCAGATGATTTAAAAGAACAATAAACATATGTGAAATGTGACAACTAATACAATAGTACACACACACACACACACACACACACACACACACACACACACACACACACACACACACACACACACACACACACACACACACACACACACACACTGTCTAATTCGTGTAAAATATGAATGTGTTCGTGCGTGCGTGCGAGGAGCAGCCTAGCTGGGCTTGTGTGAAATCCCATATTCCACACTGACCACTGACACAGCGCGCACAAACATCCTCATCCTGCTCCGAGCTCAGCCCGATTCTTGGAGTTTGGCCAATACAGCGTTTCATTACATTACACTGCCATCGGAATACATTCGAGTAAACGCCGAGTGACGGCCACCAGAAGCTCTCTGTGAGATAACAAAGACAGAAAGACAAGGATGTAGACGACTGCTTCGATATTTGATTTGTCAAGGATAACTATAATAAAGAGCTCTTCAAACCTAATTGTAGTCATTCGGTCAACACAACAGCTGCGAAATTGTTTCTTGAAGAGACGTCTCTCCAATGATCAATAATAAGAGACGTCATTCCAATAATCAATACTTTTGATTTATTCTTTTCAAAAGTTTTGAAAAGAAGAAAAAAGGTATCTATATGAGGACAGAGTAATTCTCTTCAATAAAAAAGAAAATCAGATAAGTAGGCGTTTGTATCTTCCAGTGCCAAACCGATTGCCAAACCTTTTTTCTGTTTATATCCTTACACTACCGATTCAGGTTTTATAAAAAGTAATTTAACTCGAGTTGTTATTTCACATTACATACGACAGACGACAAAGGGATGAGATTCAAAGGGACGGAATGCTGTTAATTATATGTTAATGAGATGTTAATGATATGTTAAGGATATGTCAAGCGGACTATGTCCGCGACCTGTTGATATGACTAGCATCACTCACTCAGTGAGTTTGGTGACTTCTCACAACACCGCGCGCATCTCTCTGAGATCGAAAAAGACACGACCTATATGTCAGCGACGTAAAACGCGTTCACCTCGACTCCTTACTAGCTAACACACTCCCTCTCTCTTGTTTTTACGTTTCAAGGTGAAAAAAAATCTGAAATTATTTTAGATTCCGAAATCCCTGTTTGCACGTATATCTGGTTCAAAGTCACAAAAGAAAGCCATTTTACATCTAATCCATATACCGTCGAACTGATACAGAATACAAGTGTGTTTTCAGAATCATGACACCATTTGAAAAGCCTGTTTGCACGAGCTCGCTCCTCCCGTCAGTCTTTCTTTTTTTTTTTTTTTTCAAGCAGCATTTCGGTTGTTGCTCTTAAAAGTCTGCTACATAGCTACAAGAATACGAAGAACAGTTAAAGATCTCTTACATCTGTTCGATGGTGCACTCGCCGAACGCCTGGAGAACGGATCGTTGAAGGTGACAGCCCGTCTACGCGCCATGTGCCGTAACAAAAGCATCGCTTGCGTCTGCTGCCTGCCCCTTTAAAGCTGGCCACGTCTCTACAGGTGGCCCGTCAATTTGCGGGTAGCAGTGACGTCACAGCACGGAGGAAAACGCTGAAACTCTCCTTCATAATAAAAGTCCGGTGGGATCCGAGGAGTTCTGACATTTTATATTCCATGTAGCCCCCGAACTAAGCGGATTATTTATTATTCAGCGTCATAAATAAATATCAGAGACCGTTAGATGGCGCGACATAAAAGACATGTCTACAAATCTGCAGTGGGGGAATGTTTGCAATGCAAAGTATCCGCCCCCACATGAGATGTACATCCGTTCCGCGGTGTGATTATCGGCGCCGTTTTCTCCTAGTTGACTTGTTAAGTAACTCCTGGCGTTTTAAAAGCACAACATGCACCACCTATTTACTCGTTTCGTTCATTATGCGTAACCACGAAATTAGCCAAGTAGCATGTGTGCTCATATTTCTGTTTATTCTTCGTGTGGAAAAAAACTTATCGCCGGTTATACAGAATAATGATATTTCTGATATTTTTTGATGTCATCTGCAATTTCCGAGTCTCTGCAATGGTATGAAATGTGTCACTGTTGAACACACCATCCTTCTCTCAGCGGGTACGTCAGAGTTTATTCTGGCTGCGTTTGTGGCCCTGTGTGGAGTAGACGACCCGAGCGGTCTGAGCGTCAGCGCGGTGACGGGAGCACTACGAGCTCCTTGTCCTTCCCGCCTCCATCCCAGCGCGTGCATGGTGTGTGGAGTTCCCCTCACCTATTCTGCACTCTGCCATGCAGGGGGTGGTGTTGGTAGTTTCTCTGCCACACTCATTATAGAGATACACTTCCACTTGATTGCTGAGACTAGTTTGTATATATCGAGATAAGATATAACTCACATTATTTATTTCATAAACAGGTCAAATAGGACAGAATTTTCATGCCATTTCAAATATTCATAGGTTTCCCTTTCTTTAGTTCAAAAACAGCCCTGGAAGAAGATAATTGTTTAACCTGTTGACATGGCAACTGTTACATGGTACTGTTGACATGGTAACTCCAGTATACAATAATCTCAACTACTCCGTGAACTCAGTGATCTGGAGGTGAGCTGCAGGAGTGCTCAGTGATGTGGACGTGAGACGAAGGAGTGCTCAGTGATGTGGACGTGAGACGCAGGGTTTCTCTTCTTGATCACAGGTTTGGGTGTGCAATTCCTCTCCTCAGAGGCCTGAATTCATTTTGATGTAAATGGGGGGTTTTTGCAGAGTGATTTGATGAGGACGTCTTCTGTCAGTAAAGCGTTTGTTTTCCCTCCTGTACCCACAGACCTGTGACCTTTCACCTCTTCAACATGAAAATACACTGTAAATAAATCATCTAGCACAAAATGCTGATTAACTACAGTGGCCAGCTTAGATCAATACTAACGCCAATGGCAAATGATGACAGAGACACTTCCTGTTTTCTTCGTGTCTCTACACTTTATTTTGGAGTACAGACCTTTTTGCATATGTGAAGTGGACTTAACAGTACTTCACTAACAATCTTAGCACTTTAGTGTGTCATTTGTGACATTTTGTTGGCTTGGGAAATACACCTCTTTCTCCTTTCAGTTTAACACATTTCTATTTCGGTTTGAAAGCCTCTGTGTGAGCTACACAGGCAGCGCCCAGTTTAAATGCCAACTCCTCTAGCGCAAGACGAAGTGGCATTAAATTGCTGTCTATGCGCAACAAAGAAATTGGAAAATTACGTTCGATTTTACTTTAACGTGAATTTTATCCACTTAGCAGATGGCAGCTGCAAGGAAGTGCCCACTGCTATTTTACATTTCCATAATTTGTGTGTAAAAAGCCACAAGAGAGATTTTCGAGCACAAATGTACAATTTGCGTCTTCATTGTATACGTGGCACTATTGTGCAGTTGTGCGGAGCTGGTGCGGCCGGCGCTCCGGGGAGGGGGGGGGAGGGGGGGGGCTCGCTCAAACCCTCCTCGTGTTGGCGCTTCTTCATTGGGTCTTCTGCTTGCATACTGTACGTGATTACAGGAGTTTTTTGTTTTGAGGACTGTGAATGAAGACGCTCACTGAGAGGCCGTTTCTGAATGTAATGGCGTTATTTCTGCAGCGTGTGCAGGGGTTTCCTCGCAGTGCGCCGTGTTGCTCCTGCCATCATTACACTCATCCCTGCAATTAAAAAAAAAAAGAAAAGCGACAAACATAAGAACTGAGGAGCCGAATATTCTCCATGGCCATTAGCATATCTCACTATTCAGATATTCTGTGATCATTAGCATATCTCACTATTCAGATATTCTGTGTCCATTAGCATTTCTCACTGTTCAGTCTGATTAGGAACACATGCAACATGCACACATGCAGGTCTGTCGAAGGCCACATGTGTTTGCACACTCTCTACATAAAACCTGTCCATCATAATAATCATTAATCTGTATTTATGCAATCCTACCACACACATTACTGTGGTACAAATAGGACCAAATTGAGAGTCTTTATTATGGACATTGCAATCAATTCATTAAACACAATTATGTCATTACACATAAATTGGTGTCTGTCATTTCATTTAATTGTCAAACTACATGCATAGTTTAACTGCAGCAATTTTGTATCCTTATGGGATGCAAGTGTCACCCTAGAAATAAATCCATCTTCACAAGTGAGAATATAAGACACAGGAACAAGCTGATAGTCCTTTAATTTTTCACTGGATACACCTCGATACTCCTTCAGATGTTTACATATTGGTGCTTGTGTACACCTTGCATGTAGATCAGTTTTGGTAGGGCTGAGGAACGTTGCCGTGTCACGTGAATGTGCTGTCGTGAACCGCCTGTCCGTCATGTCAGAACCTTCCCGTGGTGCCGAGAGCACTCCGTGTGCGTTCAGGCTCCTCCATTAACGCACGAGTTGGACCTCTTAGGATTCTCTACAATTCTTGGCTTTAATTAGAATTTCAGCCTCAGAATGCCAATGGCATCTAAATAAGGAAAGGGTTAGGTTAGGGGTTAAGGTTAGTGAGTGAGACTATAGTGAGAGAAGAAACATAAGGCACATGACTTCCTGGTGGGGGGGGGGGTTGTGGAGGGTGGTCAGACCTGGGGGGAGGTGTTTACTTTATATGTATGTGTGTCAGCCTAATCCCCAGTCCCCTGCAGTTGATAAGAGTCAGGCTACGCCCGGGGATAGTGCCTCAGCCAGGACCAGAAGCCATGCAGGCAGATGTACTGTGTGTTAAGGCTCAGTTATACTTTGGCATCTAACCGTAGTGCTTGACTCTGCACAGTCCGTGCGAACATATGAGAATGGTGGTAGCGTTTATACTGCACGATTGTCGCTTGTATTACGTTTACAAATACAAGGCTCTTGTAATTCCATCGGGAAACGTGAGAACCTGAAAACGTTAAGATTGGGCGTTTTGAAAATAAACAACCATGAAATAAAATATATGCTATCTTGGTGACTAAGTTAGCTACCGGAGCAAATCCTAACCAAAATATTATATGAATACATAAACAAGCTTATGTAATACACTTATTCTTCTGTGATTACCAAACACGGTATCATCTTTTAATGTGATAAAAAGTGAATTAATAATTTTGAGTATATGTGTATTTGTATAAATATGTAACTTAATAAAGCTGTAAGGTGCTGGAAAATATTGAAACCTTGAAAGTGCTTCGCAAGCGCTTGAATTCCACCTTGTAAAGGTGTATGAACCCTGCAAACATGGTTTCATTCATTCTGCTGAAGCGGTGCATAACCTTGTGACGCGTCAAGTATAAACCTAGCTTTACACACACCTGGGCAGATGTCCTGTGTGTTATACACACCTGGGCAGAAAGACTCCTTGTTTACCTAAGTGGACCATGAGTAATTCATCACGTTTAAGGGAGATGCAGCATCTGTTCGACTGTCCCTGCGAGTGTGGTAGGAAACCCCGTTTTGTAGACCGAGGAGTGCTCCAGGTACGCTCGGTAATCAGCTAACGAATCTCACAGCTGGAGTCCCAACCACACGATCAGTCTCCACAGAGCCGTTCAGGAACCAATCAGAACAGCCAAAGATTTGGCACAGAAGGGTGTGTGTCTGTCTGTGAGTGGCTTGCTTTTGTGTGTGAATGTGTTTGTGTGTATATGTGTGTATAGTGTGAGTGTATGTATGTGTGTTCATGTATGAGTGTGAGTGTATGTCAGTGTGTGTGTGTGTGTGTGTTTGCTGACGGGCAGTTGTGTTCAGACTGAGCAGCTGTGAGTGTTTCAGGCGCAGAGAGCTGAGGGTGGTCATGGTTTCTGGTGGCAAGAGAGCAGGACGTGGTGGTCAGACCGCAGGATGTGCTGGTCAGACCGCAGGACGTGGTGGTCAGACCGCAGGACGTGGTGGTCAGACAGCAGGATGTGCTGGTCAGACCGCAGGACATGGTGGTCAGACCGCAGGACGTGGTGGTCAGACCGCAGGATGTGCTGGTCAGACCGCAGGACGTGGTGGTCAGACAGCAGGATGTGCTGGTCAGACCGCAGGACATGGTGGTCAGACCGCAGGACATGGTGGTCAGACCGCAGGACGTGGTGGTCAGACCGCAGGACATGGTGGTCAGACCGCAGGACGTGGTGGTCAGACCGCAGGACGTGCTGTGTCTCCAA
>NC_135221.1:19665036-19782536 GCF_052324685.1 Brachyhypopomus gauderio | reverse complement strand
ACTCTCAAGGCCAAGTAGCCTACATACAGTCTCCTTCTACGTTCAGTTCTCATTCTTCTTTTTTCAATTTTCGAGCACTCAAAGTCCATATTGGAGAAAGAACTCTAAATGAATTTTGGCAAATGAGACTTTACCTGATGTCCTGCTTTTGATGATCTCCATCAGAATGAACTATCTTTACACAAAAGCAGTTTCTCTCGGGACCTATTTACGCCACGAGAAAAAAAAAAATCTAATTAGCTTTAAAACTAAAACATTTAGTTGTTATAAAAACTATCAGTTAATATTTTCTCGTGTATATAACATTGAATAGGGTAGATATTAAAATTAATTACCATGTTTTGGTTATTTAAAAAGTTTAATCCGCAATTAAAACAAAACCGGATAAATCAGGAGCTCTCTCACACAGCACAGACCACATAACGGAACAGTAGTCTACAGAAATCAATGCCATACCTTCAATGTGCATGCCTTTCTATGTACTCTTGGTCTCCTGTCATTAGACTTTATTATACTATATTCTGATTATTTTATTTGCTTTTAGGGCTATACAGTATCATATAACAGTGGCTGATACGTCTTGTCAGTCTGACAAGCCAAAGAACCTCTCAGTTTTTTATATGAGCTCAAGACAGCATGTTACTGCTCATATTTAGTTAAAAACGACTTTTTTTTCATAATCATTATGGTAATATGCTTGTCTGAGGATGTCAGTTGACATTTTGAAATGGTGTGTTAATTTCATAATTTTGTTGAAGATTACCGCGCTCCCCATTGAGCATGCTTTAGGAGGTCTATTTAACTCCAAATGTCCACTGGAGGGGATGGGATTTTAAACATCCATCAATTTACTCCATCAATAGTGGAAAAGCAGAAAAGAAGTAAGCAGACCGCGTTCTCTGCCTTTGCTTTTCAGTGTCATCTGTTAATGGGTAACGCTATTTAAATGGGCATTAGTCTGTGGCCGCCTCTAATTTCTACTCTTAATTCTCTTGCTCTTTCACTACGAAGGCCCATTCCATCTAAACTGTCCAGTGACCAGCGCTGCGGAAATAATAAATATACCGTTTAATTAAGGCCTATAGCTACAGTAATACAAGCCTACTTCATTCGACCTACAATTTGTAAATTGTAAAAGTTTTGTATGTTAACTGTAAAACGACCACGGGTTCCTTGAAAGGCGCTATGTAAATATAACGTCATTTATTCGTTCATTTTCCATTGTAACCAAAAATGTCTGCATCAGACCTTCACATTTTCCTACACGTGGCCTGAAACAGCGTTCGGGCGCTGCGCCGCCAGACCTGCGGGTGGCGCTGTGAGCTCATCGGCGTACACGGCGCTCCTGGCGGTCGCTGGTTCCGCCGGTAAACTTGCTAATAGGTCAGCCAGTGCCGGAGAAGTGGAGTTTGTAGCGGAGTCTCCGCACTTTGGGTCGAGCTGTTCTGGTTCTTAGGCTCGTTCGACACGGCTGAACGTGTTTTCCCGGTCCGTGGCAAATGTAGAAGTTGTGCGCTGTCTTTTGTCTTGGTGAGCGAAGTCGGCGGCTAACGGCTACACGGGCTGCCGGAGTGCAGCACACGTACGTCTTGTGTTTCTGTTTCTTCAAGTTTTTTTGTGAGAAAATGAAGTTATAATTTCATCAAAGCCTTGAAATGTCGTTTACTAAATATATTAGTGAGTGTTCAGATGACTTGTGGTGGTAATGGTCTAAACAAACAGCTCAAGTTGATTGTTGTGTTAACTATACTGCTCAAAAAAATAAAGGCAACACTAAAATAACACATCCTAGATCTCAATTAATAAAAATCTTTGAAATCAGTTGAAAATCTCTCATTTCTACCTGTTGTCTGTTCCATTTGCACTAGAGCAGTTGAAATTGATTCACAATCAGTGTTGCTTCCTATCGGAACACGAAGTGTGGATGACTTGGAGTTACATTGGGTTGTTTAAGTGTTCCCTTTATTTTTTTGAGCAATGTACATTTTCAAAACAAACATAACTGTCCTGTTTTTAAAGTAGTTATCTGGATAATGTCTCTTTCTATCTCACTGTTCAGTAGTTACTATGTGACTGCTCATGGCGTCCTGTAGCGCTTCAAAGGTGGAGGACGACTTCCCTACGCTGAAGCCGCGTCGCATCCAGAACCAGAACGTGGTCCACCGGCTGGAGCGGCGCCGTATCTGCTCGGGCCGTCCCGGGGCCCACTGGTATCGCGTGAGGTGCTTCCACCAGAATCTCTTCCCAAACTTCACGGTGGTGAACGTGGAGAAGCCCCCTTGCTTTCTGCGCAAGTTCTCTCCGGATGGACGGTACTTTATTGCCTTCTCCTCAGACCAGACGTCCCTGGAGATATACGAGTATCAGGGATGCCAGGCTGCAGAAGATCTACTTCAAGGCCAGGAAGGGGAGACCTTGGTCAACGGCAACGACCAGCGTTCGCTCAACATCCGCGGACGGCTTTTTGAGCGGTTCTTCTCTCTCCTGCATGTCACCAGTGTGGCCTCCAACGGAGAACATCTGAACCGCGAGTGCAGCCTGTTCACAGACGACTGTCGGTACGTGATCGTGGGCTCGGCCGCGTACCTGCCCGAGGAACCTCACCCGCACTTCTTCGAAGTGTACCGCAACAATGAGTCCGTGACGCCCAACCCCCGCTCGCCCCTGGAGGACTACTCCCTCCACATCATCGACCTGCACACGGGACGTCTGTGTGACACCCGCAACTTTAAATGCGACAAGATCATCCTGTCGCACAACCAGGGCCTCTACCTGTACAGGAACATACTGGCAGTGCTTTCTGTTCAGCAGCAGACCATCCATGTGTTTCAGGTGAGCATTTCCAGATGAGCTTTGCTGCTGAAAACGGAGACGCTTTTATTTGTTTTAAACAACAACAACAACATCAACAACAAAAAACACATTCCGGTGCTGCGAGCATTATTCTATGAGTCCTGTTGTCCATGGGCCATTAGATCAGGCTGGTTCATGTCACAGGCCCTCTGAAATGTCCTATAGGACCCAAGACATGCAGAGCTTGCATAGCATTCCCAGTTCATCTCCCCAGTATAAAACCACACAGCTGCTAATAATCAAGCCCTTCGTGAGTGGACGGGGCTGTTTAACTGTTAAAAGGTGGTAGGTGCTCCGTCTCCCAAGACCTGCAGGTTAAAAGCTGCGGTAGTTCTGCCTCGTTCTCGCAGTGGGAAACATCTCTCCGCAGGTGACCGGCGAGGGCACGTTCCTGGACGTGCGGACCATCGGGCGCTTCTGCTACGAGGACGACCTGCTCACTCTGTCGGCGGTGTTCTCGGAGGCGCAGGTGGAGGGCCAGCCGGGCTTCTCCCGCCTCTACAAGGAGAAGAGCATCAACTCGCTGAAGCACAGGCTGCTGGTGTACCTGTGGCGGCGAGCCGAGCAGGACGGGAGCGCCACCGCCAAACGCCGCTTCTTCCAGTTCTTCGACCAGCTGCGGCAGCTGCGCATGTGGAAGATTCAGCTGCTGGACGAGCACCACCTGCTCATCAAATACACCAGCGAGGACGTGGTCACCCTGCGCGTCACCGACCCCTCGCAGGTAGGGCTGGGCGATAGTATCGCTCGGGTAGTATCGCTCGGTAATTATCGCGGTATTCGCTCACCGCGTCGTTGGTGTTGCCACATAAGGCCGTGACGCTGCAACCGTCAGGAAGACGGTCTAATTATTTGCGATGCAAGACTTTGTTTTAATGTGAAGTCGGGCAGCCGTCTGTGGAAGTATGAAAGATTAGTCATGCGACAGGAACACCTGCGTGTTTGTGGAATGCTGCATGATGATTGAGCTTCAGTCTCTGTGTCTGACCCCAGGTGTCAACACGCACACAGGTGCTACTGAACTTATTGGATGAGTGCAGTTAGTAAATGTTAATGCATGATTGTCATAGTGTGTGTGCTGGCCACATGCACTACTCCACATGCACTGCTGTACATAGTACTGTTGTTGCACATTCTGCCTCTGTATTTTTATGCCCTTTGTATTTTTATTCATCTTTTATTCACTTTATTCATTCTATTTATATTCCCTTATTATTATTACTTGTTTTTATGTCGCACCTTCATGCCGAAACAAATTCCTAGTCTGCGAACCCTGTTCATTGACAATGGCAATAAAACTTTTTCTGATTCTGATAGCACACATTTATAAATATATTACCATTTCTAAACACCAATGCTAAAAAAATAATAATAAAAGAACTGATCTCATTTTAAAATCCATTTTCATGACCTGGAGCATTCTTATTCTCTCTCGTATTCCCCCTCTCCCCCCCTCCACACTCAGCCCTCCTTCTTCGTGGTGTATAACATGGTCTCCACGGAGGTGATTGCAGTGTTCGAGAACACTTCGGATAAGCTGTTGGAGCTGTTTGAGAACTTCTGTGACCTGTTCCGCAATGCTACGCTCCACAGCGAGGCCGTCCAGTTCCCCTGCTCCGCCTCCAGTAACAACTTCGCCCGACAGGTTCAGCGCAGGTGCTCCACCCGTCAGAACTCCACCCGCTGGAGGATGTTGTGGTTGTGACGTGATGGTTGAAGCTGTGATTTTGGAGGTTTAGTCTGTTTTTTGGGGATTAAAACAGTAGGACAACTCGTATGTTGTATGGTATAGTCATCCAGTGTGTGTGTGTGTGTGTGTGTGTGTGTGTGTGTGTGTGTGTGTGTGTGTGTGTGTGTGTGTGTGTGTGTGTGTGTGTGTGTGTGTGTGTGTGTGTGTGTGTGTGTGTGTGTGTCCTGCAGGTTTAAAGACACTATAGTGAATGCCAAGTATGGTGGCCACACTGAGGCGGTGCGGCGTCTGCTGGGTCAGCTGCCCATCAGTGCCCAGTCCTACAGCAGCAGCCCATACCTTGACCTCTCTCTCTTCAGCTACGACGACAAGTGGGTCTCCGTCATGGAGAGACCCAAGACGTGCGGGGACCATCCCATAAGGTGAGGCTGTATGTAAATATAACCACTTGGAATCTGCGGGGGGTTTGGAGAGTGGGCAGGTCTGCGGGGTGTTTGGAGAGTGGGCAGGTCTGCGGGGTGTTTGGAGAGTGGGCAGGTCTGCGGGGTGTTTGGAGAGTGGGCAGGTCTGCGGGGGGTTTGGAGAGTGGGCAGGTCTGCGGGGGGTTTGGAGAGTGGGCAGGTCTTCTGGGCCGAGACGCTGGACTGTAATACACTCATCGGCCACTTTATCACGTTATTTATCACCGTCCGAATGTCGCAGCAGAAATCGAGACTTATCAGTCCAGGCAACGTTTTCTCAGTCTTCTATTGTCCAATTTTGGTGAGTCTGTGTGAATTGTAGCCTCAGTTTCTTGTTCTTAGCTGACAGGAGTGGCACCCGGTGTGGTCTTCTGCTGCTGTAGCCCATCCACCTCAAGGTTCGATGTGTTGTACGTTCAGGAGATGCTCTTCTGCATGCCTCGGTTGTAACGACTGGTTATTTGAGTTACTTTTCCGAACCAGCTCAAACCAGTCTGGCCATTCTCCTCTCACCTCTGGCATCAACAAGGCATTTGTGCCCACAGAACCGCTGCTCACTGGATATTTTTTGGACCATTCTCTATAAACCCTAGAGATGGCTGTGCGTGAAAATCTCAGCAGATCAGCAGTTTCTGAAATACTCAAACTAGCCCGTCTGGCACCAACAACCATGTCACGTTCAAATTCACTTAAATCACCTTTCTTCCCCATTCTGATCCTCGGTTTGAACTGCAGCAGATCATTTTGGCCATGTCTAAGTACATTGAGTTGCTGCCATGTGATTGGCTGATTCAAAATTTGCGTTAATGAGCAGTTGGACAAGTGTACCTAATAAAGTGGTTGGTGAGTGTACATGCATGAGTAATGCAGTGTAACAGTGAACTGTAATACAAGTAGGTATAATGCAGTATAACTTATTAAAAACTTCAGAGCTTAGTCTCACATTTTCCAAATTGCTGGGAATTCATATATAAAAAGATGAGGTGTGTTATATACATGCCTTTTACACAATACTTTCCTTACAGGCAGGGGAGAATCTATGAGAATCTTTTTATTTAGCATTCTGTGATTGTTACTAGTATTGAAAAGTGTCAATTAACGGCCATCAAATTGACGTTTGGGCATGTCACTATTTGTTGTGTGTTAAAACATCTATATGTAAATGTTTTTCATAAATGTGACTAGAACTGCAACCCTGACTCACTGACCTCATGACCTTGTTACCTCATGACTTCACTTAGATTCTACTTTCAGTATGGCCTATAATAATAATAAAATTTTTATTTATATAGCGCGTTCCACAATGCTCAAAGACGCTTTACAAAACACATCAAAACAGAAAGCATAAAAATAATGTAAGAAACAGGCAGCAAGTGTACCCTATCCCGAAAAATACACTCAATATATAAAATACGCAAAAAGATAAAAAAATGTGTGTATATATAATATATATATAAAATAAATATGTATACAATATATCATATATATATAATCAGAGTTATGGTATGTGGGGTATTCAGTAAGTTCAGGGGTGGGGTATCAGGGTTGGTCAGTGAGTTAGGGGTTGGGGTATCAGGATTGGGGTATCAGGTAGTGCTGTCAATTCCAGGTGCCGCGATTAAAAGTCCTCACCAGGATTTTGCTCAGGCTTCCTGGATTGTGTAGATTCCACTAATTTTACCTGGATTGCTAATTAGAAAATCTAGCAAGCTTGAGCAAAATCCTGGTGAGGACTTTTAATTGCGGCACCTGGAAATGACAGCACTAATATATATTACACACACATGCATATACATATACACACACCATACACACATACACACTTGCATATGTAGATTATAAATTAAAAGCCAATTTAAAAAGGTGGGTTTTAAGCATTTTTTTGAAGGCAGATAATTCAGAGCAGTTTCGTGTTGTCCGGCCTACACTTGTCTAGGACATCTGAGATGCCATTCTCCTAATCTCTCTCTCTGTGTCTCTCTCTGTGTCTCTCTGTGTCTCTCTCCATCTCTCTCTGTCTAGGTTCTATGCACGTGATTCAGGGTTGCTGAAGTTCAAAATCCAGGCAGGGTTTCTGGGCCGGCCGGTCAACCACGCAGTGCGGAGACTGGTGGCATTCACCTTCCATCCCTCAGAACCGTTCGCCATATCAGTGCAGCGCACCAATGCTGAATATGTGGTCAACTTCCATATGCGCCATGGATGTGTGTGAGCAACTCTGGGAGGTGTGTGTGAGGAACTCTCTGAGGATTGTGTGTGTGTGTGGATGTGTGTGAGGAACTCTGGGAGGTGTGTGTGGATGTGTGTAAGGAACTCTGGGAGGGGTGTGTGTGAGGAACTCTGGGGTGTGTGTGAGGAACTCTGGGAGGTGTGTGTGTGTGAGGAACTCTGGGGTGTGTGTGAGGAACTCTGGTAGGTGTGTGTAAATCTATTCTTTTGTTAAAGTTGAAGGTTCCTTTTGTCTACACTATAGAAAGGAACAAATTGTGAACCAATTTTTATGTAAGTGAGAAGTTAACTGGTTCTTAAAGCAATACACAGAATCAGTAATATCATTGCAGGATTTAATTAAAAAAGCATTTTTTATATTAAAACTTTATTTATTGTAAATATAAGACCATAGTATTTTTCCATTGCAATGTTTTTTATAGTGTTTTAATGTAAATAAACACTGAAACATTTAAATTTTTGTTTTAAATGTGTGATTTTTCAATATATACTATCGGTTTCGATTTGATGTGTCCTCTTTGATCTGTAACCGCACTGCGGACCCTAGGATATGTGTGTGCGCGTGTTCGTGTGTGTGCACATGCGGTTGTGTGCCCGCCATCAGCCAGCGATCAGTCCCGAGTGGGTGCACAGCAGTGGCTTGAATGTCAGATTTAGGGTCTGACTGGTTTCCCCCATCTCATACCCTCATGTGGCCGGTTTCCCCCCGCCTCAGACCCTCACGTGGCCGGTTTTCCCTGATTTAGGGTCTGACTGGTTTCCCCCCTGCCTCAGACCCTCACATGGCCGGGTTTCCTCCCGCCTCAGACCCTCGCGTGGCCGGGTTTCGTCCCGCCGTCAGACCCTCGCGTGGCCGGGTTTCGTCCCGCCGTCAGACCCTCGCGTGGCCGGGTTTCGTCCCGCCGTCAGACCCTCGCGTGGCCGGGTTTCGTCCCGCCGTCAGACCCTCGCGTGGCCGGGTTTCGTCCCGCCGTCAGACCCTCACGTGGCCGGGTTTCCTCACGTGGCCGGGTTCCCCCCCGCCTCAGACCCTCACGTGGCCGGGTTCCCCCCCGCCTCAGACCCTCACGTGGCCGGGTTTCCCCCCCGCCTCAGACCCTCACGTGGCCCGATTCCCTCCGCCTCAGACCCTCACGTGGCATTCTGCTCTTTGAGATCCTTTTATTTGTTGCCTGGAGGGGCAAAAAATCCAGGCTTGGCTGCCACTAAATGCACTGAGAGGTTTTAAAGTTGCTGCTGCTGTCTGGGTCTGCTCGTGCCCCTTTAGCTCATCCCCCCACCCCCCCCCTTAAAATGCTTAATGAAATAAATTCAGTCCAGTCCATTATGAACTCGGCAGACACATAGGGGTTCAGCATTAACCAAACATGGAGGTGGTATAATCCCATTTTCCACCTGCATCTCCAATGTTAATGTCACAATAATAAGACTAATTGTAAAACTGATTAATTATCCTCATTAAATGATTGTGCTACTGTGCCTGGTGCCCCCACCCTGCTGATGAAGGTGCACGGGTGGGGGATGTTCCTGTTTCAGCACTGTTGCTGCACTGAATGGTGTTTTTCACCTGTGATCTGCAATAGCTCTAGAAATCTTTTCTTTTCCCAGACAAGGGGGAACAAAGAAATAAAATAAAATGGACACCCAAAGCTAAACACATATTTGGGGTTGTTAATCTCCCAGGGAAAGGGTAGATAGAAGAAAACCTCAAGTCTTCTTGTAGTCTAAAAGCAGCGTTAGGCCCTTGAGGTTCTGTGTAGTGCCGTTTTTTTGAGTGGACCCCTATGTACAAGTACTGTACGCGTAATCATTTTCTCAAGGCTTTATGAATACGAATCTCAGATATCCCGCTAGCTACTGACAAAAATTCCCTCCATCCTGCGAGATGGCCGCATTCTTGTGGGCGCTCCAGGCGCGGCTGTGCGCGAGCTGTAAGCGCGGGAATGAATGCTTTTAGCCTCGGACTGCCACGGTAAAAAAGTGTGATCCTAGGGTTCGGTGTAGGCGGCTGTGGAAGGGGGCGGTTGTGTTCCGTGGGGCTTCTCGCTCGTTTAATTCAGCCGTAATGGTTCCGTCGCCGCACAGAACAAAAAAATTCTACCGGGGTTATAATTTTACAGCACAATCAGTTCGATTTTGAACTACGGGGCAAAAATTGAAGGGGAAAAAATACCCCTGAAATATTCGGACCACTTGATTGAAAAGCAGAAAGGACTGAAAGACGAAGGACTGTTCTTGCATTATTCACCATTTCCATTGTCGTTCTTCCTTGCACCGTGAAAGAGTATTTACATGACCTATCTCTGTTACAACGCCCGGGTAATAGTTAATTAATAGACCCGGACAAAGGAAGGACGGTGGAGGAGAAAAAAAACGTCACCCAAACGTTTACGACCAAGGTCTTTTGTGTCAGATATGTGGCACAATACTCTTTGTCTCTCAGGTCTTTTTCAAGGTTAAATGACTGTCGTTGTGGCTGGCAGTGTAATCACGACCACAGAGCTGAACACGGTGTCACCGCTGTCTTTATTAGTCTCACAAAACCGCGGCTTCAAGGGTTTTACGCAATTTGTGTCGTTCATTACCAGCGCTGTTTGTACAACACCGGATATTACCTTATTTCAGCCCTGTTTGTGTGGTCAGGGCTGCCTCAAATCGATATCCAGGCATTTTCTAGGACAAGGAAGCCCTAGGGGGCAGGAGCGTTAACTTTGCACTGAATCTAACGCGTTGTAGTGGCTCGTGAGCTGCGGGTCTTCCTGGTACCTTAGGCACGGTATTCACGCCCGCAGTGGAGCGACAGGTCTGGAAGTTGTAAAGGTCATCTCGATCTGCCTACTGAGGTGTAAATCCCTCTCTCGTGACAGAACTGTGTAGCGCGTGGTGTCTAATTATCAGGTCTGTAAGAGGGCTTTAGAAAAGAGAATACGGTAGTTTACATTTGTTTGTTGGTATGAATTCTGAAACTGCAGAAAAGGCCAGATATGTTTTGCTCTGTTATACACTTGTTATACAAATGTATAGGCAGGTATAAAGCCATTTTGGGATTGTGTGTTCAAGATGTGTCCTTTGACAGTGTTACTACTGCTGTAACAGTGTGTAACTGACACTTCTGTTACTATATAAGAATATAAGAACATGGATGACTTCAGGACTCCCGGTCTGCCTTCATCTCATCTGCACACATCTGACTCGGGTGTGACTTCCAGTGCCCAACCCTTTACATAACTCAGAAAATGGTCTTTGCCTTCAGATGTCCATGAAGTTTGAACGGCCATTTCAATAATTCTAATAGTAATTGAACACCTTTGGTCCCCTGTTAATTAGTTTTCTGAACTTTTCCCCATTATATTTCCCTGTAATAGCTGCAAGTCGCCACAGTCTCACCGCAAGACAAGCAGAGTCATGATGGAAGGCAGTGGGAGGTGCTGAGAGAGAGAGAGAGTGTGAGTGAGTGAGTGAGTGTGAGAGGTAGAGTGTGAGAGAGTCCTGATCTGGGTTTATTCCACTGGCTAATTAGGTGTCCAGCTGCTTGTCAGTGGCTGACTGCTGCTCTCACATCCAATCAGGCAGGGCGAGTAGATCTGGGGGCTGGTTGGCGGGTGTGATACCCTGGCCCCACCCCCCCTGGCCCCTGCACTTAACCTGTGAGGCAGACTGCAGGTGATGCAGGATTAACTGTCCAACCTGACTCTGGTTACACAAGCTAATTGAACACATTCAAACAGCCTCTGGACACCAGCACACCCCAGAGTGGGGGATTCAGGAGGAGTGTGTGTGTGTGTGTGTGTGTGAGAGAGAGAGAGATAGAGAGAGAGAAGAGGTCTTGTCTGATAAGGTCAGAAGTTAATTAGCATGTGTTGTTTTTTCTGTGAATTTGAGCAGTGGGATTGAAAACCTGACCGGCTTTCCAGCACCCCCCTCCCCCACCTCCCCACAGGTAGGTCCAAACCCCAACAGGACCCCACCCCACACAGGTAGGTCCAAACCCCAACAGGACCCCACCCCACACAAGTAGGTCCAAACCCCAACAGGTCCCCACCCCACACAGGTAGGTCCAAACCCCAACAGGTCCCCACCCCACACAGGTAGGTTCAAATCCCAACAGGACACCACCCCACACAGGTAGGTTCAAACCCCAACAGGTCCCCACCCCACACAGGTAGGTTCAAATCCCAACAGGACCCCACCCCACACAGGTAGGTTCAAATCCCAACAGGACCCCACCCCACACAGGTAGGTTCAAACCCCAACAGGTCCCCACCCCACACAGGTAGGTTCAAATCCCAACAGGACCCCACCCCACACAGGTAGGTCCAAACCCCAACAGGTCCCCACCCCACACAGGTAGGTTCAAATCCCAACAGGACCCCACCCCACACAGGTAGGTCCAAACCCCAACAGGACCCCACCCCACACAGGTAGGTCCAAATCCCAACAGGACCCCACCCCACACAGGTAGGTCCAAACCCCAACAGTGAGGTGAAGGGATCACTGCACTGCAAAAAAAAAATCTAATCCAGTTCGACGCCCATATGCATGGCTGGTTTATTAGAGACATGAAGCAGCCCAGATTTCTGGCACTATGACCTGATCACAGGTGAGACCTACATCAATGTCTAATTAATACACCACACTGTTTCAATATTGTGATCCTGTTACTTTTATTCTAATGTCCACGTGACTTACTAAAGCTGTGTGGTGTGATTTATGGTGAAATCTACTGTATGTGTGAGTGAAATATATGCTACTTTGTCCTTTAAAGAAATTCATACTGTAATCCTACATTTAATTGGTGGATAGTTTAAACAGCACAAGGCAAATCAATTACTCAACACCAATAATAAGTAAATCCATCACTGTTTAAGACAAAAGAAGTTGTGTGGTCTAATGGGTTACACATTAATGTACCAATGCAGATCTGAAAACAGTAGGTGCTGTCAGTACATTTTTATGATCACACGAGGCCTAAACGTAGCCTATCAGGCAAAGACAAGACCTGCCCGTTTCTATGGCCTGACCCTGGTTTCTATGGTTACGATGTGTACTTTGTTATAGTCAGTGTCTGCCTGGTAACCCAGTTCTTGCTAATTGCTGTCGTCCTGGCAACGAGGAGCCCAATGTAATCCTGGGAAATGGGTAACAATCTGCATCAAATCTGTGTATTCATGGGGTGGAGATCGCCAGCCGGCACCGGACGCCTCACGTTTCCAGCCTCTGCGGTTCTCGCATTGTTTTGGGGGTTAAAATGAGGTGAGCTGGTGGATTTGAGCTCTCTGCTTCACTCTAATTTTAGCAGAGACCTGAAGCACACGCTGCCACACACCTGTTAGATATTTAATCAGAAAGGGGGGGGGGGGTGGTCCGGGCTGCAGGACTCACTGACCTTACACCTGCTAAACTGTGTTTAGCCAACAAAACATATGTATGTTTATCTGTGTGTGTATTTTTAATTCTGATTATGTCGATTATTTAGTAACCGAGTTTGGTAACCGAGTTTTTAAAAGATTCTAAGTTTGACAGCTTAAATAAATTAGTTCTTCCATATTCCGTATTTCTATATTTGTGTTTGTGGGAAAGTGTGAATAAATTCTCATGAAGAAACTTAACTATTCATCTGTGACTTTTTTTTCCCGTCCACATTATCAGCATCAATGCGGTTAATTAGTTAACTAATGTAGCTACATGGCTGGCTGGCTGTGCTGATTATGAATAGTTTTGATTTGGGCCTGTCTGGATGGTATAACTGTATTAGACTCGACTGTGCGTGTGTCATTTATGTATATATGGCCATGTGATTAACCTTGAGCACATGTTCTGTGTGACACGGCTGGGCTGGGCCTCACCTCACTGGCTGCATGAGTAGATTGCTGTCAGCTCTTAATAAAGTGCCTAATGTGGTCGGTGTTCTCCGAGGCGAATGGAAACGTTCCGCTGCACTACAGCACCTAATAGGTCAGCCCTCGTGTCAGGCCACACCCCCTTATTGTTTGAAAACCACCAGCTGGGCATGCGCTGTGGACTCGGTCACTGTGATTGGATACCACCCCCTTTACTGTGTTTACAAGCTTGTTTAATTAACCTTCAGTTCATCAGAATGTTATTCTCACTGTTTGGTTAAACTCACCAAGATGTTTCAGGTTTCATGATTTACTTCATCCAGAGTTGAAACAGTTAGTATTTTATAATTATGATGGCGGGAAACTCTAACCCTGGTTTATATAAGCAAGTAAAAAATATATAAAATGTATAAAATAAAATATTAATAAAATTGTACTGTGGTAACATGAGTAAAAAGAAAAACTAACTGTATATTCCACTACAAAGTGAAAACGTCTTGTTGTTTTCAGTCTTTGGACCAGAAGGTGATCATATCTCTCAGCAGCTGCTGTTTACAGGCTGTGGATATCTGGATCCAGAGAGAAAACACCTACAAGACGGATATCTATCTCGTGAACATCTGCTGTCTTCTCCAGTGAAGCCTTTTCTTCTAAATCAGGCCCTTCCATACCTCGTGCATGAAGGTTCGTGTTCCCGCCGCCCCACTGTGACACCCCACAGTGACACTGCACCTGCCCCATTACTGCGCTCACCACAGTTTTTATCATGAGGCTCGCTGGGCTTCCTCCTCTTCCTCCTGCTCCATGCTGGAAAGGTAAGTGCTCCATTATGACTGCAGTGTGCACCACGCTGAACCAGCAGGGGAAGAACCCGCTCGAATTACAGTGCTCAGTAGACTTGGGGTTGAGGTATGTGGGTTGCTCAGCAGAATTGGGGTACCTGGGTTGGGATATTTGTTTGACCAGTGGGTTTGGGGTTGAGGGCTGGGGTATGTGTGTTGATCAGTAGATTCAGCATTGGGGTATCAGAGTTATGGTATGTGGGGTATTCAGTAAGTTCAGGGGTGGGGTATCAGGGTTGGTCAGTGAGTTAGGGGTTGGGGTATCAGGTAGAGATGTCAATTCCAAGCTTGAGCAAAATCCTGCTGAGGACTTTTAATCTCTGAACCTGGAATTGACACCACTAGTATCAGGATATGTCGCTGTAAGGGAGAAGGCCTTGATGGGTCTCACCTTATATATGTAGGTGCAAAATTACCAAGACGGGACGGTGGGGTTACTTTTTAAAAAGGAACACTGGTGTTTTTGGCAAACTGTTAATTCTGAACAAGAACCACTGACATAAATAAATTTTGAAATATGTAATGCAGAGTGGAATAGGTGAGACAGGCGCAGTGGGCGTGTCACGGAGCACAAATCACTGCACAGAGATCAAAGTCGACCAATTTCAGGGTCAACAAAGGCACTCAAGTCAAGATGATGAAATGACGTTTCTGCATCTGAGCTTTCATATCACTCTCACCTGCGTGTGTTGGGTGTTTTCACTGTATTGAACATGTTCCTGTACAGAAGCCGTTTGCTGTCTGTCAGGCGGCTAGGTAGGTAACACTGGTAGCCCAGTCCATCAGATAGGCCTTTTGGTACAATGTGTAAACACACAGAGATCAAATAGTTCAGAAGAAAAGAATAGAATAGAATAGAATAGAATAGAATAGAAGTCTGAGGAAAGCATCAATACATTTAACACCTCACACTTCTATTACTGTATCTCCTTCTGCTTATGAGTACATTTATACTTATGGAACTTCTCACAAATATGAATCTCCAGCTTAGGAAGGGAAGCCCTGTACCCGACCTCTCCCTGTGATTGACCTCTCCCTGTGATTGACCTCTCCCTGTGATTGACCTCTCCCTGCACCCGACCTCTCCCTGTGATTGACCTCTCCCTGTGATTGACCTCTCCCTGTACCTGACCTCTCCCTGTGACTGACCTCTCCCTGTGATTGACCTCTCCCTGTGATTGACCTCTCCCTGTGCCCGACTTCTCCCTGTACCCGACCTCTCCCTGAGATTGACCTCTCCCTGTGACTGACCTCTCCCTGTGATTGACCTCTCCCTGTACCCGACCTCTCCCTGTGATTGACCTCTCCCTGTGACTGACCTCTCCCTGTGACTGACCTCTCCCTGTGATTGACCTCTCCCTGTGACTGACCTCTCCCTGTACCCGACCTCTCCCTGTGATTGACCTCTCCCTGTGACTGACCTCTCCCTGTACCTGACCTCTCCCTGTGATTGACCTCTCCCTGTGACTGACCTCTCCCTGTACCCAACCTCTCCTTGTGATTGACCTCTCCCTGTACCCAACCTCTCCCTGTGATTGACCTCTCCCTGTACCCGACCTTTCAGATTGCTTGACTCTTCCTGACCTCTCAGTACTTTCCTCACACACTCATTTTTGCTTGTACACAGCAATTCTGACATAGACACTCCAAGATTGTTCACAAAAAGATAAAATTCTCCTTTTATGTCTTTGTGTTGTCTTGCAAACCATCCCAGTACTGCGACACAATTTCTGTAGCTCATGTAACTTGATCACTATAGGCTGAACAGTCAACATATAATATAAACCAGAGCCGAGTGTCAATTCACACAGTCGACATATAATAGAAACCAGAGCCCAGTGTCCACTCACAGGACCAGCATTGACCGAAAGCGGAAGTTCATTTTCTACAAGCACAGCAAGGGTCGATTTTCCAGAAGTCCTGGGAGGAGACAGTAAAAGTACAAAACACACTCAATAAAAAACCTCTTCTTCTGAGGAGAGGAGATGGGGCACGTCTAAATATTGACAAAACATATTTGATTAGGGCAGTGTGTACCCCAAGGTAGTTGTTTCTTATCGCTAGGGCCAGGTGCCTGTAAATTGCAGATGGAAAGGAAGACATCAGGGTGGCCAGAGATGCCCAGGGTGGAGACGGGGATCAGTTCCTTCTCTGGGACTTCACACCTGATACGATGTCAACAGGATGCGGCTGGAGGAAGAGGGGGGAGATGGATGAAGGTGAGAAGGGAGGTGGATGAGGGTGAGAGGGGTGGATGAGGGTGAGAGGGGAGGTGGATGAGGGTGAGAGGGGGAGATGCATGAGGGTGAGAGGGGAGGTGGATGAAGGTGAGAGGGGAGGTGGATGAGGGTGAGAGGGGTGGATGAGGGTGAGAGGGGAGGTGGATGAGGGTGAGAGGGGAGGTGGATGAGGGTGAGAGGGGTGGATGAGGGTGAGAGGGGAGGTGGATGAGGGTGAGAGGGGAGGTGGATGAGGGTGAGAGGGGAGGTGGATGAAGGTGAGAGGGGAGGTGGATGAGGGTGAGAGGGGTGGATGAGGGTGAGAGGGGAGGTGGATGAGGGTGAGAGGGGAGGTGGATGAGGGTGAGAGGGGAGGTGGATGAGGGTGAGAGGGGAGGTGGATGAGGGTGAGAGGGGAGGTGGATGAGGGTGAGTGAGGAGGTGGATGAGGGTGAGTGAGGAGGTGGATGAGGGTGAGAGGGGGAGGTGGATGAGGGTGAGAGGGGGAGGTGGATGAGGGTGAGAGGGGAGGTGGATGAGGGTGAGTGAGGAGGTGGATGAGGGGGAGAGGGGAGGTGGATGAGGGTGAGTGAGGAGGTGGATGAGGGGGAGAGGGGAGGTGGATGAAGGTGAGAGGGGAGGTGGATGAGGGTGAGAGGGGTGGATGAGGGTGAGAGGGGTGGATGAGGGTGAGAGGGGGAGGTGGATGAGGGTGAGAGGGGGAGATGGATGAGGGTGAGAGGGGAGGTGGATGAGGGTGAGAGGGGGAGATGGATGAGGGTGAGAGGGGAGGTGGATGAGGGTGAGTGAGGAGGTGGATGAGGGTGAGAGGGGAGATGGATGAGGGTGAGAGGGGGGAGGTGGATGAGGGTGAGAGGGGGGAGGTGGATGAGGGTGAGTGAGGAGGTGGATGAGGGTGAGAGGGGAGGTGGATGAGGGTGAGAGGGGGGAGGTGGATGAGGGTGAGTGAGGAGGTGGATGAGGGTGAGAGGGGGAGGTGGATGAGGGTGAGAGGGGGGAGGTGGATGAGGGTGAGAGGGGAGGTGGATGAGGGTGAGAGGGGGGAGGTGGATGAGGGTGAGAGGGGGGAGGTGGATGAGGGTGAGAGGGGGGAGGTGGATGAGGGTGAGAGGGGGAGGTGGATGAGGGTGAGAGGGGAGGTGGATGAGGGTGAGAGGGGGAGGTGGATGAGGGTGAGAGGGTTATGTTTGTATACATGTGTTCAGCTGTAAACTTGGCTACACTGTACATATATTTAGCCTGTGCACAATCCTATACTGTTCACACAGACTGACTAGAGGAGCAGACAAATAATAAATTAGTGTTGAAATTACAATTGCAGTGATCACTTGTGTCCTGGACTAAAATCAACACTACATGTATTAATTTATTTTCCCGTGTGGTGTGTGTTGAATAAATGTTTTTGTGTTCCTGATTAATGGGGTGGGCAGAAGTGCTCTGTTGTGTTCCTGAGCTGTGGATTCACAGAACAAACAGGTCTTTCTGACACGAGATGATCACCAGTCACAGGTTTAATGTTCTCCATCTAACAGAACCCTGGGTGGGTACACAGGAGCGCACAGCTTTAACTGAGTGTCCTCCCCGTACCCAGCCCTCTGACCCAGGAACCAGCTGTGCAGTCATTCACAATGTCACATTAAGTGAAACCTGTAAAACTGGTTAGGATTTCATATAATTTTGAATTCTTTTCATTAGCATAGACATTGTTGATAGCAAAAAGTAGCCCAGCCTGCCTTTTTCACTTTCTGGTATCTACTTGCCAGCAGGACACTACTCAGAGTTTATGAACGAGTTTGTAGACCTTCCCTGTAATCTAGACACTTTGGAAGAGAAGAGTTATTATAATTGGTGATTTCAGCATTCACGCTGATGGTGCCCAAGCCCCTTTGAGATCGGCCTTTACGTCTGTACTGGAATCAATTGGTTTTACTCGGTGTATAAGAGAACACACACGTTCTGATGGACATATGCGTGATTTAGTGCTGATGTATGGTGTAGACGTAGAGAACACGGCCATCCTTCCCCAGTCAAGGAGAGCAGTGGCGAAAATCCTGCTTCACAAAACTTGTGCCGTTGCCCTGCCAACGGCCACAAGCACATGTGGAACCCCTCAAGTGTTATGTTGTATATCAGTTGCCGCACCCCCTGGGGTTATTATGTGATATGTTCTAACGTTTTCCCTTATTTAAGCCTGTTTATGTCTGTCATTGAGTCTGTTTACGTCCGTCATTGAGCGTGTTTACGTCCATCAGTGAGCGTGTTTACGTCTGTCAGTGAGCGTGTTTACGTCTGTCAGTGAGCCTCTTTATGTCCGTCATTTTTATCTTGCTTTTCAGTATTTTCATCAAACGCTTCTGTTGGAGACTTGCGCGTCTCCCTCTCCGTCCCTGTCTGCACCCATGACAGTCATCAAAGAGCTTTCGTGGAAGCAGCGTCTACACTTATACTCCATAAACTGCTCCTCTCTCCACACTAACAGAAAATAGCAAGAATAATCCTAGATTTTTATTTAGTGCAAGTGCACAACTGCAAATGAAACACCAAAGCTCAGATTACAACATCACACAGTTATGACTTTATACATTTATTCAGTGAGAAACATAAGCACATTAGAGATAATATTCAGAGTATCAATTTGGCACTGGGCAGTTAAACAGACCAAAGCAACCATGCCAGTATAGATACATGCCAGTATAGACACTAGAATCCTATCCAACAAAATGAACTAACATCTCTGATCTCAGGATCAAAATCTTCCACCTGTTAATAGCTTTGGTGCCCATGCACTTTCTATAGAAAATCTGCTTTAAGTAATCAAACCTCTTCTAAGTATAATTAAAGTATACTTTTTTCTAAGTATTAAAGTATAATGGGTTTCTCAGATACTACAAAAGGCAGCTGTATTTCAGCAGCTAAGCTCATACTTGAATCACACCCAGATATATTAAGTCTTTCAGTCAGGGTTTAGGTCTCCTCATAGTACAGAGTGATCAAGGTAGTTCATGACCTGTTGTTGACCTCTGACCTGGGTCATGTGACTGCTTATACTGATCTTAGTGCAGCGTTTGACTCTCTGAATAACATTTTACTAGATACACTCAAATATGTTGTTGGGATTAGGCAACGGCCCTTTAATGGTTTAAATCTGATTTATCTGATTGTTACCAGTTTGTGAACACACAAAGACCCCATGGTCAGATTTGATGAAACTCATCGGGGCGGTTTTCCTTTGCCCCGATTTCCTTTGGCTTCACTTCATATATTCGTAAAGCTGCTTTGTGCATGTTGTAGAAATATGGAAATAAATTTGGTACAGCCGCCTTTGTTGGACCAGTGCCAACCTTGACTGGAGAGCTCAGTCTAGAGCACAGAGATACTGAGAGGGAAGGGGAGGAGCTTTATGCTAATTCAGAACACCCTGCACCCCCCCCTCCCCTCCCCTCCCCCCACACACACCACATGTCACCATTAGTTCATAATCTGAAATTAGACTGAGAATAAGCAGCAGCTTGTTAGCCAGGCCGTGCGTCCCGGGTGAAGTGTGTGATTAGGAGGAGTCTGCCCTGATGTCTGTACTGCATGCGTGGCTTCAGCCTGGGCCTCTGTGTGCTTTTGTGTCTGGGTGGGGAGAGGCAGGAGTAAAGGGCTGTAATAATCACCCTCCACACATTAAATGGAGCCCATTAGACAGGTATTAGGGGAGCGATTGGGTGTATTGGGGCCGGACCGGGCTCTGGCGCTCCGTGGGCTGAGGAGAGGGTGACTCACCGCTTGGGCTAATGGTCTATCAGGCGAGCGGATGCAGGAGGTTGCTGGACGCCCGAGGGGTGAGTGTGTGTGAATGAGTGTGTGTGTGTCGGGGGAGGGGGGCTACTGAGTGGCCAGCCCTCAGACATTTCTCTGGCTCATGAGACTCTTCTCCTCTGCCTGCACTTTCTCTACATTACTGGGAAAAAGTCATTACTGCTGTAATTATTTTCAAGAAGATGTACCTCCGCTCGAGAACTCACAAACATCAACAAATTGCTTGCTCTGGTAAAGCAATATTTGTGTTCTTTTGTGTGTGTGTGTATGTGTGTAGGTGATTGAAGGGTGAGGGCTCTGTGTGTATGTGTGTAGGGGGTTGAAGGTGAGGGCTTTCTGTGTGTGTGTGTGTGTGTGTGTGTGTGTGTGTGTGTGTGTGTGTGTGTGTGTGTGTGTGTAGGGGGTTGAAGGGTGAGGACTCTGATTTTGCTGGGCATATCTCCATATCTGGAGGACTTAATACACTTTAAAATTTCTGTTTAAGAGAAGCTTGATTTGCTTGGTCATTTCTGAACTGGGTGAACAAGTAAAGACCTCCAGATGATAGCAGACCTCCAGAAGGTAGCAGACTTCCAGAGGGAACCAGACCTCCAGAGTTTCATGTGTGTGACGCAGAGCACAGTATTCATGTCCTGAAGCACTGTGAACACCATCTGACTGGGCACCATTATCACACACTATAAACCTGCCATGAACAGGAGCTGCAGAAGAATGAGTGGATCAGTGTGTGCAGAAATGCATTAGATACATTCATCAGAATAAAAGAGCAAGAGACACAGAGAAAGTAGGAAAGAGACAGGTTAAAAGACTGATAAATGGAGAGAGACAGAAAGCGAGAGAGACATGGAAACGGAGAGAGTAAGACAATCAAAGAAGCAGAAACAGAAGGAGAGACAAAAAATGAGAGAAGCTGGACTGGTTGGTACTGGCTGACACACACACACACACACACACACACACACACACACACACACACACACACACACACACACACACACGCGCATGCATGCATGTACACACACAAACTCAAACAGCATAACAATCCTCACACGCAGATTCTTACTGACAGGTCACAGTTGGAGAGATCATTGTGCCCTGCAGGTGGCCGTAATCACGTTCTAGATGAAGGTGGAGGTCTATATTAAAACACCGTAGGGTCAGGTGGGTATTACCCCCCCAGTTCCACCTCTGCTGCCTTCACCCTGCGACTGGCAAAATGAAAGAAAGGTAGGAGCGTTAGCTGGTGCAGTACTGCCACCATGTGGCCAAACACGATATTGTATTTACACATTTATACACATGCACAGTGCCAGTAAATCACATTTTAGAGTTCAAGTTGGGGGAGGGGGGAGGGGCGACGACGATGATAACTCTATATTAATGTATTCTGTCCAGTTGATCTAGCTTGATCACACTTCTGCCGTGATGGTTGTGTAGCATCTGATTTGTGTATATCCCAGGTTTGTGTATATATCAGGTTTGTGTATATCCCACGATTGTGTATATATCATGTTGGTGTATATCCCTGGTTAGTGTATATATCAGGTTAGTGTATATCCCAGGTTTATGTATATATCAGGATAGTGTATATCCCAGGTTTGTGTGTATCCCAGGTTTGTGTATATCCCTGGTTAGTGTATATATCAGGTTAGTGTATATCCCAGGTTAGTGTATATCCCAGGATAGTGTATATCCCAGGTTTGTGTGTATCCCAGGTTTGTGTATATCCCTAGTTAGTGTATATCCCAGGTTTGTGTGTATCCCAGGTTTGTGTATATCCCTGGTTTGTGTGTATCCCAGGTTTGTGTATATCCCAGGTTAGTGTATATCCCAGGTTTGTGTGTATCCCAGGTTTTTGTATATCCCTGGTTAGTGTATATCCCTGGTTTGTGTATAGTCCTGGTTAGTGTATATCCCAGGTTTGTGTATATCCCTGGTTAGTGTATATCCCAGGTTAGTGTATATCCCAGGTTAGTGTATATCCCAGGTTTGTGTGTATCCCAGGTTTGTGTATATCCCTGGTTAGTGTATATCCCAGGTTAGTGTATATCCCAGGTTTGTGTATATACCAGGTTAGTGTATATCCCAGGTTAGTGCAGATCTGGGTTGAGTAGTGGCTGTTTAGTTCCTATGGTCCTCCTAACTGTGCTGATTAATCTCTGTCATTATTTGTCATTTGTATTTGTTATTTGGTTTGTTTCTAGTGTCCATCATAGTGGTTGATAAGATCAATCTTTCTGTGTACTATCCTGACACAGGGTTGAAATATTTGATATCAATATTTTTAGTTTGGTAAGAAATATCTGAAGATTGGTAAGATTCTGCTTAACCAATCTTATCAATTCTATGAGTTTAGGTTTTGGTGTTAGGGTTAGGTTTTGGTGTTAAAGGTTAGGACTCAGGGTTAAACACTGCAGTGCACTGGCTCACTTTATCTCTAAAAACCTGTTACTAATTACTAATGTTTAGTAGTCCTTTCTTGATCAGTGTATGTATGTTGTTTACTTTAATACCAGTTAGGTTATATTATGTGTTTATTTCTGGTTTTCTGTGTTTCTGCCCTAGCTAAAGGACCAAACATCAGTAGTGTGTTCCTGGAGTGACAGCTTGTATTTACCAACTGACTGTTGGTTCAGCCTTTTGTCTGCTGCTGTGACATCAAGTGTTGTAAAAAGCGCTATATAAATGAATTTGACTTTGACTTTGCTGTATAAAGTCTGTCATAACACTGTAAATTTTGCTACAGGCAGACTGAGCAGTGTCTTCACTAATATGATTAATACCATACCACCCTAAAAAGCCAGGCTTGCCATTAAACATTCCCCAATTATTAACTCCACATTGTTTAGTGAAAATAACTGTCTGTATGTTGTATCGTCGCACTGGAATTAATATTAACTCTAACCCCACTACTGCATCACCCTCCTTTATTTACACACCTCTATGATAGTCATCGTAGTAATCTGCGACTGGCATATGTTGTTAGCTACTACATGAATGAGGAGCTATAAGGACCCCTATGTGAGGACCCCTACGTGTGGACTCATATGTGAGGACCCCTATATGAGGACCCCTACATGAATGAGGAGCTATAAGAACCCCTATGTGAGGACTCTTATGTGAGGACACCTATGTGAGGACCCCTACATGAATGAGGAATTATAAGAACCCCTATGTGAGGAACCCTCTGTGAGGACACCTATGTGAGGATCCCTACATTAATGAGGAGGTATAAGGACCCCTACATCAATGAGGACCTGTGAGGACCCCTCTGTAAGGACCCCTATGTGAGGACCTCTACATGAATGAAGAGTTATAAAGACCCCTATGTGAATGAGGGGTTATAAGGACCCCTACAGTAGGACCCCTATGTGAGGACCCCTATGTGAATGAGGACCTATAAGGACCCCTACGTGAGGACCCCTACGTGAGGTCCCCTACGTGAGGTCCCCTACGTGAGGACCCCTACGTGAGGACCCCTATGTGAGGACCCCTGTGTGTGGACTCCTATTTGTGGACCCCTAGGTCAATGAAGAGCTATAAGGACCCCTGCATGAATGAAGAACCCCTAGGTTATGATACCTATGTGAATGAGGAGTTATAAAGACCCCTATGTTAGAACCCCTGTGTGAATGAAGGGTTATAACGACCCCTACGGTAGGACCCCTATGTGATGACCCCTACGTGATGACCCCTACGTGAATGAGGAGCTCAGTATGCTTCAGACTTTAGGAGCCTGCAGCGTCCCGGCTCTTCACTTCCACAGTTGGCTCTGGTGTTCGGTTAGCCTCACAACGCCGTACGTGTCCAGCGCTGTCATGGTGACCACCACGCTTCACCCATCAGTCTCTATCAGTACAAATATGTCAGTTGTTCAGCACAGATGCAATTCGAAACAATCAACCTCAAAAGTCAATAATACAGGGTGTTACTGGGCCAACAGGTGAATGCTGAACACATTTCCTCATGGCTAGCGTGCTCCACTACGCAGTGTCCTTAAACACCTCACAGATCATCTGTCCTGAGGTGACACTTTATAGGTAAAAGAAGACAACAGATGAATTTACTGCAGGCACCTGGCAGAGTGTTACATGAGTAGTAACTGAGTGTATGTATACATTAGAGTATTACATATTCAGGAAACAAAGGTAACTGTTACTATTACAGAAAAAGCAGTAATTAGATTACTGATACATTAAAATAATATGGTGAACACTAGCAGAATTTTATTACGTATTAATTGTACTACATTATGTTTTTACAAGACAATAATAAACAGTGAATGGTAGATAAATGTATGAATTTATCAGAGACTTAAAAACTGGATAAAAACATATTTTTTGAAGTGGTTTAACAATTAGGCTATAACATGACTAACACGCTGTATATATAATACATTTTTTAAATTCATTTTTTACGTTCATTTTGTTTCCAATTTGGTTGTTTGCAGTGCATTAGATCACCACATGGGGGCAATGTTCAGCTTTCCACCAGTACCGATGAACATGACTCATTGTGTTTCTACGGTTTCATATTGGACAGGCAAAAGATACACAGCCACTTATTTTAATACACTTAAAAATAACAGGGCATGTGTGAGTCAGAGGCCTAAATGCTTCAAGTGAAAGAAGTTAGAGCGGCACCCACAGCAACATGTAGAAAAGAAGCCATTTAATTAACCAAATATTTTTTTCTTTTATTGAAGTGACCTTTTAAAACACATAGTTTACATGTTTACTGTACAAACATCATACACCAGAAATGTCATGCAGCAGTTTGATAAGTAAATAAGGCAGTTCTGTAAAACTCCAAATGTGAAAGTGTATGTGAGATTTTAGAACACAGCACACTAAACACACTACACACACTTCATACTATACACTGTACACTACATACTACACACACCACACACTGCACACCACATACTACACACACTACACTGACTACACACGCTACAAACTACATCTGCTACACACTACACACACTACATCTGCTACACACTACACACACTACATCTGCTACACACTACACACACTACATCTGCTACACACTACACACACTACATCTGCTACACACTACACACACTACATCTGCTACACACTACACACACTACATCTGCTTGCTCTGCGTGTTGGTCTCCTCTCTCTTCACCTACTGCCTGCACAGACTGTACGAGACGAGAGGAGAAAAGAAGAGAATGAGTAAGGGAGATTTAAGGAGATAGAGACAGATGAGTGAGAGAGGGATGAGATAGAGGGATACTGAGAGTGGGATGAGAGAGAGAGGCTAGAGAGTAAGAGAAAGGTATTGTACTGACTGCAATCTAAAAGGTATAACAGTCAGTACAATACCTTTTACAGTACAATACCTTGTACTGACCCAGGCGGTGGTACTGACCCAGGCGGCTGTACTGACCCAGGCGGCTATATTGATCCAGGCAGCACTACTGACCCAGGTGGCTGCACTGACCCAGGCGGCGGTACTGACCCAGGCGGCGGTACTGACCCAGGCGGCAGTACTGACCCAGGCGGCAGTACCGACCCAGGCTGCTGTCCGTCATCCCTTCAAACCTCAAGGTATTTTTTTGCTCTCCCTGTTGACTGGTTATTGTGTGCTGCTTCAAACCCGCTGTCATGTTTTAATACTGGATGCATCATTCATATGCAGTGTTATCGTCATCTTTCCCAACAATGGCACTGGATGTCCCACCATCACTTAGCATGCAGACATCATGCAGACATCATGCAGACATCATGCAGACAGCATCTCTTATTTGAGCCAGAGCAAAAGTTCTGATTGTCTTCCTAGCCCCCCCCCCCCCTTCCCCCTCCCCTGTCTCCCCCCCCCCCCCCCCTCTCCCACTAGCACGTATAATGCTCCTTCCCTGTCCACTGCTCACGGTCTCTCCCCACTGCTGCCCCTTCCTCGTAGGGCACTTCCCCCTGATCCACCCGTCTGCACTGTGCTCTGAGGAGAGCTCGTACCAATTCTCATTGTTACCCTGAACCGCCCTCTCGATTTGTTCTCTCTGCATCAGTGACCTTGAATGTTCATGTCCTAAAATAGCGCCTGTGTAAAGCGTTGGCGTTTGTTTTTCCTCGTTGTCTCAGTCCTTTGGAGGGTTTTTTTTGACGCATGTAGATTTGTCGGGTTATAAATGAAAGGTTCAAATCACGTATTAGAATATTACCTTCTTTTTCCTGTCAGGCGGAATAACCTGTGTTTGCTCCCTCTGGTTAAACTCCCTCTAGTTAAATTGAGTTTCTGCATATGAGTTTGGGACTATAGGGCACAGAAACACCTTTCTACGCCTTTCTACGGACTGTTTGGGACCCTCTGTTAATACAGTATAATGTTTCAGCAACTCTCCCCTACATGCATCGGGCCCCTTCTTACTGCACACATATTACACGTGACACGTGCTCGCTCCTCAAAACAAACCTACAAACTCAGAACGTGTGGGTCACGTGACTTTATTGTGATTTGACCATGTGATTTGGAGAACTGCTTCACAGGCTGAATGTGGCCTACAGTGAAAGGTCCTGAAAGTCTTCTGTGGAGTCCTGGTCCAGCGTCACAGCCTCTCTCGTTGGCTCAACCTCAAACATTAATTTCCTTTGTCTTATGCGCCTTCAGTCTGTTTGTTGTATATGCAACACTTTTGTCAGCACGTCTCTTGCCATACTAACTAACTAACACAAGAATATTTATTCCATCTGTGAGGATTCTGGAAGCCAGTACGTAATCACGGTTTCTGGGCCTGTAGAGTTCAAACGTGCTGAATTCAGTGTGTAGTGTGTCTCTGTGTTAAAGAACCGGTACTGCAGAACAGGTGTTGAGATGAGGTTCAGAGGCGTCGTTGTCATGCTGAGTGCATGTCGCCCTGTCTGGATGACACGCTACTCCAGGAGCCCACAGGACGCCGGGACACCGGGACACCGGCTTGCCTTCCTCTTCCCACCAGGAAAAAAAGACAGAAAACATCTGCTCGTCTCTTCACCCCAGCTCAGGAGTTCAAGGTTTTCAGCATTATTGCCTTATGTAACCAGGACAAGAGCAGGAGAATGGAAGTGTTTTTAATCACAGAGACTAAAGAGTACGAACACACCTGCAGTCAACACACCGAACAGCACAGACATGTGCACGGCACCGAACAGCACAGACATGTGCACTGCACCGAACAGCACAGACATGTGCACTGCACCGAACAGCACAGATATGTGCACTGCACCGAACAGCACAGATATGTGCACTGCACCGAACAGCACAGACATGTGCACTGCACCGAACAGCACAGACATGTGCACTGCACCGAACAGCACAGACATGTGCACGGCACCGAACAGCACAGACATGTGCACTGCACCGAACAGCACAGACATGTGCACTGCACCGAACAGCACAGATATGTGCACTGCACCGAACAGCACAGATATGTGCACTGCACCGAACAGCACAGACATGGACACTACACCGAACAGCACAGACATGGACACTACACCGAACAGCACAGACATGGACACTACACCGAACAGCACAGACATGGACACTACACCGAACAGCACAGACATGTGCACTGCACCGAATAGCACAGACATGGACACTACACCGAACAGCACAGACATGGACACTACACCGAACAGCACAGACATGGACACTACACCGAACAGTACAGACGTGCGCACTACACCGAACAGCACAGACGTGGACACTACATCGAACAGCACAGACATGGACACTACACCGAACAGCACAGACATGTGTACTGCACCGAACAGCACAGACATGGACACTACACCGAACAGTACAGACATGGACACTACACCGAACAGCACAGACATGTGCACTGCACCGAACAGCACAGACATGGACACTACACCAAACAGTACAGACGTGCGCACTACACCGAACAGCACAGACATAGACACTACACCGAACAGCACAGACATGGACACTACACCGAACAGCACAGACGTGCGCACTACACCAAACAGTACAAATGTGCGCACTACACCAAACAGTACAGACATGTGCACTACACTGAACAGCACAGAAATGTACATTATATTGAAGCAGTACAAACATGTACATTATATTGAAGCAGTACAGACATGTACATTATATTGAAACAGTACAGACATGTACATTATATTGAAGCAGTACAGACATGTACATTATACTGAACGCTACAGACTGTCACGGTTAGCCCCTGCCCCAGCTGTCAGTCTTGTATGTTTTGTTTATGTAGCCATGTGGTCCTGTCATAGTGCCTCCTTGTGTTTTGTAACCCCCCTCGTTAGTGTGTTCAGGTGTTTCATGTGTAGTATGGTTTTTATACGATTTGTTTGGTTGTTAAGATTGCGGATCATTATCTCAGTTCCTGCCTGTTTCGTGGTTCTTTGTGATGGTTCAGATTACGATGTGTACTTGTGTGTTTGAACATGTCTCTTCATGTTGGTTATGTTGCTATGTTGGACTCCCTATTGGATGTGACCAATGTCTGCTCGTACATCCCTGCCTTTAGAATGTCCTTTAATAAATCTCACACTTCTCAGCATTGGTATCTGCCTTTTCACTCATTGATGCCACCGCCGTTACTCAGACACGTACATTATACTGAAACAGTACAGACACGTACATTATTCTGAAACAGTACAGACACGTACATTATTCTGAAACAGTACAGACACATACATTATACTAAAACAGTACAGACACGTACATTATTCTGAAACAGTACAGACACGTACATTATTCTGAAACAGTACAGACACATACATTATACTGAAACAGTACAGACACGTACATTATTATGAAACAGTACAGACATGTACATTATACTGAAACAGTACAGACACATACATTATACTGAAACAGTACAGACACACACATTATTCTGAAACAGTACAGACATGTACATTATCCTGAAACAGTACAGACACATACATTATCCTGAAACAGTACAGACACATACATTATTCTGAAACAGTACAGACATGTACATTATCCCGAAACAGTACAGACATGTACAATATACTGAACTGTACAGACACATACATTATCCTGAAACAGTACAGACATGTACAATATACTGAACTGTACAGTGTCTACAGACAGTATACAGTAAAACATAATGCATTAAAATAGAGGCTGACACACCAAGGACCCATGACAAGGAAAACAGACGATTTCCTACAGGCATTCATAGCTGTACAATTCATTATATATTTCACTCTATAATTCACTCTATTATTTAATTATAAAAAATCTCTATAAATAAAAAGTTAATAAAAAAATTATTACATAAGTTGTATATTTGGCCTGGTTCAGTGTGCATTTGGTCTGCGTTTGGTCTGTGGTGTGCATGTGTCGTAGTGTCCTCAAGAGCTTTGTGTTACATTTTTTAAAACAAAAGTAGGAAGGACAATGTGTGCTTCTGTCCCCATGCGTTTCTGTCCCCGTACGTTTCTGTCCCCGTGTCTCTGTCAGGCCTTCTGTCTTCCATTTCCGCTTCAGTGCTGTTTGATATTAATACGGCTGTTTTTGTGAGATGAGTTATCTCTCCTTTACTGCTGTATTCAGTGCCTTTGCTATTGTAGTGTCTCTATTGTCTGATGAGACCGCTGTGATCAACACGATTAGCACCTCAGAGACTTTCTGTCTAGCGCTGTCGGATCAGCACAGTTCTACCCAAAACTAGGCCTTCCTCAGGTGAGAAGAGGTCTAAACTTGATCTTCCTGTCAGATGATGGGAGGTTTAAAACTGTGCCGTACTCTCAGATGAGGGGATGTTTAAAAATAGATCTTCCTCTCAGACGAAGGATGTTTATGCGTAGGACTGATTAAAGTTTAACTGTTTACCTTTTCTTAATTGCTTGCTCCTCTGTGCTCCTTCTGTTGGATCTGTGGTTATTCATTAAGAGAGAACCCTCAGGCAAGAGGACTGGATATACCAGCACACGTGAGTCTGGCACACATGAGCCCAGCACACGTGAGTCTGGCACACAGGAGCCCAGCACACGTGAGTCTGGCACACATGAGCCCAGCACACGTGAGTCTGGCACACATGAGCACAGCACACGTGAGTCTGACACACATGAGCCCAGCACACGTGAGTATGACACACATGACCCCAGCACACGTGAGTCTGACACATATGAGCCCAGCACACATGAGTCTGGCACACATGAGCCCAGTACACGTCAGTCTGACCCACATGAGCCCAGCACACGTGAGTCTGACACACATGAGCCCAGCACACGTGAGCCTGACACACATGAGCCCAGCACACGTGAGTCTGACACACATGAGCCCAGCACACGTGAGCCTGACACACATGAGCCCAGCACACGTGAGTCTGGCACACATGAGCCCAGCACACATGAGTCTGGCACACATGAGCCCAGCACACGTGAGTCTGGTCAGAGTTTTATGGCAAGAGTGTGGCATGGAAGCGCTCTATATGGAAACAAACTGGATTAGTCAAAAACTAAGCAAGTGAGTGGTTATTTGTATATAACACCACATAAGATTTAGATTTAAAAAGAAACAGTGCTTTACAATGGGTTTAAACCAACCTGTATAGCTGGAGTCTCACATGTAACAGAAACTGCCTCTAACTGCCTCACCTCTGACGTGCCTCAACTCTTGTGGTTGTTGTTACTGTCATACTGTAACAACTTCAAACACTGACACAATTACTAAAAGGTAATATTTGTTCACTTCCAGATGACTTACTGCCCTCACCAGAACATAGCTCCACCCTCACCAGAACATAGCCCCACCCTCAACAGAAAACA
Organism: Brachyhypopomus gauderio; assembly: GCF_052324685.1. Classification (NCBI taxonomy): domain Eukaryota; kingdom Metazoa; phylum Chordata; class Actinopteri; order Gymnotiformes; family Hypopomidae; genus Brachyhypopomus; species Brachyhypopomus gauderio. Next base: position 19,751,778 of record NC_135221.1, on the reverse strand, counting down.
ACCCCACCCTCAACATAACAGGGCCACGCCCTCAACAGAACACAGCCCCACCCTCACCAGAACATAGCCCCACCCTCAACAGAAAACAACCCCACCCTCAACATAACAGGGCCACGCCCTCAACAGAACAGTGCACACATACATACATACATACATACATACATACATACATACATACATTCAAACATGCGTTTGTGTGTGTATAGGTAGATAGACAGATAGATACTCAGAGCTCTAGGGGCAGTGTGTGATCCCCCAAACTCCAGCAGATCCCAGATGTCCAGCAGCACAACATCTGAGATCTTCGTCCAGAACAGTGCAGTCCTCAGATAAGATTCTGCAGAGGACCCTCAGGTTCCCGACACTCTGGACCAGGATCCGAGCTTGAAAGACAAAGAGCAAGTGATGAATTTTACATATAGAATACAACTGAAATAAATCCATTAGAAAAAGACAACTCCACCTTGATTACTATTCAGGCAGACATAAAATAATAAAAAATAATCTGTGACTACAAAATCAATAATTGTAGATAATTAATTGAAGTTAATTATTGATCTGGCGTGATCTCAGAGGTACTGCTGAAGGAGCAAATCTGATGCACTCCATGTAGTCCCAGCTCAGGGCTGTAAAACCGTCATCTTAAAATGTGTCTGCTGAGTGGCTATAAATCCCAGTGAATTCGAAGGATCCACCTCCGTATGTGGGAAAGCTGTGGCTGGGCTGCTGCCCTGTGTTTAGACTGCGCACCGTAATGTTTTATGAAGTGAAGGCTCTGTGTAAATATAGTAACTTAAAAGCAGAGCCAGACCGCAGGAGCAGATGTGTGCTGCGATGGGAGAACCTCGGTGAAGACCACGCTGTTCGCTCTGTGATTCCGCTTTCTTCTGCGTTGCATCATGGCCAGAGACAGGTGGTGTCCGCTCCGCTGAGGAATAATGTCAGACTCCTTCTTTGTCCTCCGTTTCTCCTTTGCGTGTGTGTGGTGGCTGGAACTACAGAAGGTGAGAAGAGGCGGCTGTGTTCTCATTCTCTGCTGCAGTTCTTCTCAGATTGGAGAGTGTATAAGAGATTCTCTGCTCACAGAAGGTGCTATGCTGGTTTGTCCTAGAATCACTCAACAATATATACAGGACCCTCAGGAACATCCAACAACAAATCCAGAGGTGAACTCTGAATCCTTAAAAATATCCATGTGTGAACCTAGAACCCTTAAACACATCCATGTGTGAGCACAGAACCCTTATAGGACATCTAGCTGACTTTCAAAGACTGTTGAATTGTGATTTGAACAAATGTGTACGTTTCTTCCAGACCTTCCAGCTGGATTTGGTTCAGCAGCTCACTGTAGGTGTCCTCCTGCTCACTGTGTGTAACAATAATGCAGGACCATCAGGTGCTGGGAGAACTCACAGTGAAATTCACTGGTCTCACCGATCAGAGGGCCCCAACTCCCCTAACCCCAACTCCCCTACCCCGAATCAGATGTTCTACTGTACATATCAGAACATGTATGGATTGTACCCTCTTCTTTTACACTGTGTTGTGTGAAGGTCATGGAGGTGGAATGGGGTCAGAGGTCGTGTCCCTGCAGGCTGAATGCACTGATGGGTATGCTGAGCCAGGGACCCCTTGGGGTCTTTTTGACCTTCTGACCTCTGAGTGTCTGCCAGCATCTGTTTGCTGCCAGAGGTCTGAAAAAAGTTCTTTGTGCGATGGAGGTCAATTGAATTATTGCAAAATACCAACATACTTCTCCACATTATGCAAGTCTTTATATCATTCTGATGTTCGAGCAGTTCAGTAGGAGTTCTGTGAACAGTGAGGCTATCTGTGGTCACTATGGCCCCAGAGTCAGATGTATGATGGTGGAAATCTTATTCTCAGACTCTGACTGATGTGAAAACAGCACTTCTGAAGTAGAGCCCTGTAGGAAAACCTCCACAAAGTTAAATGTGTAGTAACAGATACAACAGTGAGCGCTGCAATATACTGCAAAATCCAAGAGATACAGATTAAGAACCAACAAGTTTATATCAATATGTGTGTGTATGCCTGTGTGTGTGTGTGTGTCTGTGTGTGTGTGTGCTTGCCTTTGTATGTGTATATGTATGAATTTGACAGTCTGTGTTTGGGTACGTGTGTATGCATTTATCTGTGTGAGTTAATCGATCATGTGGTGTCACAGAACTGCAGTAAGTCCTAGAGAAAGTGAGTCAGATGATGGGATCTGCTGTAGTGCGTCAGAGCTGCTCCAGAGAGACCGAGATCTCCACGTGTCCTAGAATCACAGCATCTCAGAACACTTACACACCCTCACACATCCTGGGGGTGTGATCCTGTGTTTAGAATTAACATCACTAAAAGTGTCATGATCTACATCAGTGAGATAACGCACTACTACTACTACAACTAATAATAATGATAATAATAATAATAATAATAATAATAATAATATTCAATATTTATGTTGCACTTTTTAAACAGTATATACAAAGTGCTTTAAAAATGATACAGTAAAAATAAAATACTATATGTACAAAATATAAATAAAATGAAATAAACGATACAATACAAAATAAACTCTAAAGCAACGAGCACCATAAAAATCCAAGGGAATGAAATAAGATAAATAAGAGATAAAATATTTGATAATACAATCACTAATAAAGGGTTAATTCAAGTCTAAACAGATAGGTGTGACCCTTCATAAAAGTGCCCAGGTGGTGCAGACCAGTAGGCAGGAGTCCCACAGCTCAGGTGAGAACAGGCTGCTTCACCTCCGTGTATTCAGACAGCAGGTAAGACCTGCGTATCACAGGCAGATCAGAGATCTCTCTGAGGAACACGCCTAATCCTTCAGTGAGGCCTGGTGGGCTGGCGGCATGGACCAGAAGAAGGTCATTACACCTTAACATCAGCTGTGGAAGACACGGAGAGGTGGTGGAAACGTGGTGGAGAACCTTCCCTCATTCTCGTGTAGGCCAGACCTCTCGTTGCAGTATTCTGCAGTGTAAGGTTGAGATGGAGTTCTTGAGATAAAGATCTAGAAGTAAGAGTTCTAGCGAAGGAGTTTGTAATGTCTCCCTACTTTTTTGCCAAGTGGATTTAATTTTGTTTTTTTCTGTCAGCATGTCATCATGCTGCTGCACCACCCCGTTCTTCTCTACCACCTGCCAGTTATTTAATGCATATGTGACTTGAACTTTGCATCCAGTCTGTCCCAGAGTCCTTCAGTCCTGGAGATGGTGCTCTAGATGTGGAATCCTGGAGATACTGAACCTTGTCCACAGAAGACAGAACATCAATCCGTTCATGATCCTAAGCCATCCAAGTTCATATAAACTCTGTGAGACGCTGCTGTCTCAGTACAGTTCCTAGAGCAATGCTGGAGGTAATTTACGAGCATCATGAGTAACTGTTTATTAAAGTTGCAGGAATAGAGCAGTCATAAACAGTTTATGAGTGTCAGGGCTGGTATAGTAGGCTCATAAACTGTTTATGACTGTCAATGCTGTTATAGAGGGCTCATAAACTGTTTATGATTGTTTATTTTGGTATAGAGGGATCATAAACTGTTTATGATTGTTTATTCTGGTATAGGGTTCTCATAATTGTTTATAATTATTTATTCTGGAATAGAGAGCTCATAATTGTTTATGATTGATTATTCTGAATGACCAGACCCGGCTAAAGGACCAGACCCTGCTTGGGGACCAGATCTGGCTAAAGGACCAGACCCTGCTTGGGGACCAGACCCGGCTAAAGGACCAAACCCGGCTAGAGGTCCAGACTCGGCTAGAGGTCCAGACCTGCTGGAGGTCCAGACCCGGCTAGAGGTCCAGACCTGCTGGAGGTCCAGACCCGGCTAGAGGTCCAGACCCGGCTAAAGGACCAGACTCGGCTAAAGGACCAGACTCGGCTAAAGGACCAGACTCAGCTAGAGGACCAGACTCGGCTAGAGGTTCAGACCCGGCTAAAGGACCAGACCCAGCTAGAGGTCCAGACCCAGCTAGAGGTCCAGACCTGCTGGAGGTCCAGACCCTTGCTGGAGGACCAGACCATTGTTGTTATGGTGACCGGCGTCAGCCAGAGGAGGATGGGTTCCCCCCATGAGTCTTGGTTCTTCTCAAGATTTCTTCCTCATGCTCTTGGGGCCTTGAAGAGCTGCTTTGTGACAACTGTTGTAAATTGCACTATATAAATACATTTTGACTGATTGATTGATTGACTCTGCTGGACAACCGGCACCCTGATGGATGACTAGACCCTGCTGGAACACAAGCCCCTCCCCCACCCATAAAACACAAGCCCCTCCCCCACCCATACACACAAGCCCCTCCTCCACCCGTATACACAAGCCTCTCCTCTACCCATACACACAAGCCCCTCCTCCACCCATACACACAAGCCCCTCCTCCATCCGTATACACAAGCCCCTCCTCCACCCATACACACAAGCCCTTACACACTCTTGGGCCCCCCTCATGTCCTCTGGTCTGGACATGAGAGGTCAGAACATCACTGGAGTTTCACCTCATACTGTTTGTAATTAGACACAGCGACTGTGAACAGCTTTCAGTTCCCAACTATCAGCAGAGCTAAACAGGATCTCTCAGCCTAGCTGGGCAAAGGCTGTTACATAACGCCCAGAGTACAGCAGACGGCTCACTGGTTCCTGGAAGCTCTCACACTGGAGTCCAGGGAAGTGACTGTGCAGATCCCAGGTGTCTGTCTCATGTCTGGACCCTGTTTGGTATACGCTTAGAAAGACGGAGCATCATTATATGTGTTTAAATAGGAGTGGGCAGTACTAGGCCAAAAATGTTGTGAGAAGACGCTGTCCCAGTGTCCCAGTGTCCACCTCCTGGTGCGTCTCTCACAGTGTGAATATAAAGGTGAGTGTAAGTGTGTATATAAGGGCGAGTGTAAGTGTATATAAGGGTGAGTATAAGTGTGTATATAAGGGCGAGTGTAAGTGTATATAAGGGTGAGTATAAGTGTGTATATAAGGGAGCTTATAAGTGTGCTTCCAGTATAATTAAAGCAATTAAGAAAATCGGGTGCTGTGAAAGCTGTGCCAAGCCCCGCCCCCAAACACAAAGACAAAACAAAGGTACTTTGTGTGAAAGAGAGAGGCACTTCTAGCCACACAACATGCACCTCTACTGCAAAACAGCGGTTAGTGGTTTCTGAAATGTCTGCATGCTGATTCTGATTTTACATTCTCACTTAGTGCAAGCTTTGCATACCAAGATGTATGAGACACTACATTAAATTTTATTACATGTTACATTTATTACAGAACCTGCTCCACACTTTCATTAGGCAGGTGTTCCACCAAACCAGTACTTCTCTGTCATTAAAGTTCACTGCAGGAGAAGAGATTTTGCCATAATCAAATAGTGTGCACCTCAAATGAATGTTTCCTGTTTCTAACTATTACAGTATAATCAACAGAAGCTGATTCTCATGATCAACCTGGTCAGAGGCCTTTAGACCCAAATAAATCAGACCAGTATCTAAACTCAAGAGCCTTAGGACCTCCATTTGCGTCCTGTGTAGGCTGATTATTCTGCAACGCCCTGGTCATTGGGTGAATAGGAGCTTATGCACTCCAGGACCTGCAGAACACCCCTGTCAAGGGGCCAACACCCCCCACATCTCCTTCCACCACAGCGCCCCCTGCAGGCAGACCCTACACCCATAGTCCTGGGACACAGGACCATCATCACAGGAAATATAGACTAGCCCTTCTGACCTACACCCAGACCCTCAACAGAGCAGCGGCCCGGCACCCTAAGAGACACACAACAGGTCCTAAGCCTCATCTGCCCGTATCTGATGGACCACGGTCCGTAGAGGCATGGTGTAGAGAGGTCCACCTGTTTCTGCCCCGTTTATCAAGAACTAGCAGGAACGTCCACCAAAATTAAAATGAGTGAACCGTGACAGAACTGCATCAAACCCATAAACACAAAGCACCTCCCTGTGGCAGTGCTGTTGAAGCCTGGCTCTGGCCACTGTCGGAGTGATCCTCACAGGCACTCCGCTGGTCAGAACACGTACAGGTCAACGCTAAAGCAGATTTTGCTTTAGCAGATTAAAACCCAAGAGCTCACAGAGAGACAGTCTGACCTGGAGGTACACAACCCCTCTCTTCTGAAAGACTAACACAGTGGAAGATGTGATGTCTGTCTGGCCAATGAAACTGGCCATTGTAGGTAGATGTCTGAGTAATAACTAAGGACTCTAGTAGTCTAGTGAGGGAGGGAGAGGGAGACAGGCGGAGAGAGACAGAGGGAGATGGAGACGGGTAGAGAGAGACAGAGGGAGACAGGTGGAGGGAGACAGAGGGAGAGGGAGGCAGGCGTAGAGAGACAGAGACACAGGGAGAGGGAGACGGGCGGAGAGAGACAGAGGGAGAGGTAGACAGGTGGAGGGAGACAGAGGGAGAGGGAGGCAGGCATAGAGAGACAGAGACACAGGGAGAGGGAGACGGGTGGAGAGAGACAGAGGGAGATGGAGACAGGCGGAGAGAGAAAGAGGGAGAGGGAGACGGGTAGAAAGAGACAGAGGGAGACAGGTGGAGGGAGACAGAGGGAGAGGGAGGCAGGCGTAGAGAGACAGAGACACAGGGAGAGGGAGATGGGTGGAGAGAGACAGAGGGATAAAATGTTAGAGACAGAGAGAAAGATTGAGAGAGATAGAGAAACGGGTGTGTGAGACAGTGAGACAGAGTGTGAAAGAGAGAGATAAAGGTAGAGATAGAGAGATAGGGAGAGGTAGAGGGATATATATATATATATATATATCTGTCTCTAACATTCTATCCCTCTGTCTCTCTCCACCTGTCTACCTCTCCCTCTGTCTCTCTCCGCCCGTCTCCCTCTCCCTGTGTCTCTGTCTCTCTCCATTTACGGAATGCCCTTTAATAAATCTTCCTCCTCTCAGCGATTGTTATACCATATAGGACATCAACACCAGCTTATAGGGGTAGCAGACGTTCCATTTTCACACCTCAACAAGAGGAGGCTGTATGAGCTCAGGTTGTTTTGAATGTGTAGAGTAAGTTTCCAATTTTGCAGTTTTTCCAGTCAAACAGTTGTCCGTCTTTTCTGAATTTCAGTCAGATTTGTTTTTGTCAACAAATTGCAGTCCGAACAACAAAGTCAAACAATACAAATTTGCTGTACAAATTTGATTCCAGTCCAATTTCTTGCTATCAGTCTCCCACATACACTCATGTGTAACTTTGTGTTCTGTGTAAGTTTCTATTTTGTGTGTAACATATATTGTTTCATTTGATATACCACAGAGTGTGCAGCGTTCTTGAAATCAAAAGCTTAGCTAGTTTCCATCAGAATATACTTACAGTCTGCACTGACTGTGACTTATAATTGTACTGACAACATGACTAAGTATTTTGACTGCCTTATTCAAAGGCAATGGCACACAGACTAGATATTCTGATGGCACTGACAAACTGATTGACCTAAATATTTGCTTTTGAGGCAAAAACAAAGAATTCTGAGTGAAGTATGTGCTTTTGCAGGTATTTCACTGAGTTTCGCTGTTTGCATTAACTGTTTTGAGAAATGCACTTATTGGGATGCCAATGGAAATCATGATGTGAGAAATGTACCAAATCAACTGAGAAAAACTGTATTCATATTAAGACTAAACCAAACAACAGAAGCAGACTTACAGACGCGAACCTCAGGGCTGAAACACAAAACAATGACCAGCACAGACTACACAGAAATCAGGGTTTAAATACAGGACACACCAAGGAAAACTAAGTACAAACACCTGATAATGCTAATGAGGGCCGGGGTTACAAACAAGAAGGAGGGAACGGAAAAACACTGAAACCAGATTAAGAGGACAGAGGCAGAGCCAGGCATAAAACACTACCCCATATATATAACCCTACCCCAGATATTTACCCTAACCCAGATATATTTACCCTACCCCAGATATTTACCCTACCCCAGATATATTTACCCTACCCCAGATATTTACCCTAACTGTCACGTTGAGGACCCCGGCCCCTCCCTTTTGGGCGTGTGTAAACGTTGTCCACGTGCTTTGTCTGCGTCTGCGGAACTCTGTGGTGAAGGCTATGTTGTGTGAATAATGTGTCTCACCTGTGAATCGTCTCGTAATCACATGGGGCTAATGTGGTCTGTCTATTTAATGTGCGCTCGCGCAGTGTCCTGTGCTCGTCGTTGTCTAAAGTCTACACGTCTCAGTGTGTATATATACGTGTTCCGTGTGCGTTATTGCGCAATTTCTATTTAAAATAAAAGTGACATCAGTCTAAAGGAGGATTCAGTGTCTCATCCTTCGCCACGACCCCATCGTCACATAACGACGAGCCGTGTGAGACACCCTGCCGGGCTACGCCACCCGACCGAAGAGGGGCAATCGAGCCAGCAAGCGGCGCCATCGCGCCTCTTCTCCTGGCCAGCGCTGCCAAGCCACCGCCAACCCCGAGCTCATGGAGCAGGACCCGCTATGCGCCTATATGCTGCGCATGGCTCGGGAATCCTCCGTCCCCGAGATAGCGGACAACTTCCTCGAGCAGGCACGGCGGATATGGCGAGAGCGACACCCCTCTCCTTCCCGCGAACCCTCGCCTCTGAGGATGGGTGCGTTCGTGCTTTGCTCGACGGAGAGCACTCCAGAGAGCGAGTTTGGGGAGGAGGATTCGCCAAGCGAGGGGGAGGAGGAAGAGGACTATCCTCCGTCTGAGGACTCCACCTCCACTGTGGACTACGGTGGGAGGGAGGAGGAGGAGGGCTACCCTCCGTCTCTAGGCGAAGCCTCCACCGTCGACTACGGTGGGGAGGGGGAGGAAGCCTACCCTCCGTCGCTAGACGATGTCTCCACCGTCGACTACGGTGAAGAGGAGGAGGAGGAGTCAGAGGAGGAGGACTACCTCCCTCCGCCCGTAGTTCCCTCTCCCCCCGTCGAGGAGGGCGAGGAGGAGGGCGAGGAGCAAGAGTGTGACGAGGAGGAGTACCCCTCCCTTTCGGACTGCTCCGCATGCCCCGAGGAAGACGGTGGGGAGGAGGAGGAGAATGGGGAGTACCCTCCGTCCGAGGGCTCCTACACGGAGGAGGAGGAGAGCCCTTCCCCCTCGGAACTGTCCGCCGGGACGGTGAAGAGGAGGAGGAGTCCAGAGGCGGGTTCGTCCCCCGAACTCTCCCCAGCCAGCGACATGTACTGTTCCCGGGGTGGCAGCTCGGGACAGCCCATGAGCTGGAGCCGTGGCAGTGAGGAGGAGATGGGAGCGGAGGAGGCCACTCCCACTGCCAGGTCCGGAGGGAGATCCACGGGCGAGGAGGGTTTCCCGTACGGCCCACCGAGGGTTGGGACCAACCGCGCTGCACCTGCCGCGTCGGCCAACCGCGCTGCGCCCGGTGGAGGGTTTGCAGCAAGGGCAGGAGGAGCACCGCCCACCGCAGCGCCTGCAGCACCAGTGGCTCCCGATCTCACTCCCCTCATCGCTCTCCTTCTGGCGCGCAGCCTGGCGCCTGTTTCGTGTGTGTGTGTGTCTGTGTTCGTAAATCTACCCGTATGTGTACCTAACCCCCTCTTCCCGTTTGTGTCTATGTGTGTAAGCGTGCCTGTTTGTGTTTTTGTGACCGTGCCGTTGTCTAACGTCTTTTCCCCTGTGTTCCCAGGGAGGGTGTTCTAGGCGGTCCGTGGCGGACGCTTCCCCGAGGGCGGTCACCTCCCAGACACAGGACTGAGCGCGTCAGATCCGCCCATCGTCGTGGGTTCGGGGCACTCGGTCCTGTTGGCACCCCGGGACGGGTACTGCCCTTGGAGGGGGCGTCTGTCACGTTGAGGACCCCGGCCCCTCCCTTTTGGGCGTGTGTTTACGTTGTCCACGTGCTTTGTCTGCGTCTGCGGAACTCTGTGGTGAAGGCTATGTTGTGTGAATAATGTGTCTCACCTGTGAATCGTCTCGTAATCACATGGGGCTAATGTGGTCTGTCTATTTAATGTGCGCTCGCGCAGTGTCCTGTGCTCGTCGTTGTCTAAAGTCTACACGTCTCAGTGTGTATATATACGTGTTCCGTGTGCGCTATTGCGCAATTTCTATTTAAAATAAAAGTGACGTCAGTCTAAAGGAGGATTCAGTGTCTCATCCTTCACCACGACCCCATCGTCACACTAACCCAGATATATTTACCCTACCCCAGATATTTACCCTAACCCAGATATATTTACCCTACCCCAGATATTTACCTTAACCCAGATATATTTACCCTACCCCAATATTTACCCTAACCCAGATATATTTAGCCGTAACCCAGATATAAAACACTACCCCAGGTATCTTTAACACTACCCCAGATATTTACCCTACCCTAGTAGAAATACACCAAAAGCCACAGTAATGGGTGGCATCTGAGCTGTTACCTGGGTTCCCTGTTTCCATTCTGGTATTGTGTGTGTGTGGCTGTGGAGGTGGAAGTGTCTCCACCAGCTCAGTGGGTTTGGAAGGACAGAAGAAAACAAAGGCGTATCTGCCTGTCTCTGTCTCTGGCTTTAATCTCATCGCCCCATTCACACTCTTATCGTGTTTTCCTTTTCTTTCAGCTCTAGCGAAATCTGAATAGCAGAAATTCAGACTGTCAGTAGTTCCTATATATAAAAAATGTCAAAGAAAATTATGCATTCTAAAATCACAAATGTCTGTTGCAAACTAGAACATAGTCTGCTATAACTGTGTTTGAGCGCAAATAAACTTCTACATGATCTGGGTGTGCAGCTGCAAGTCTTTTGCTGTTTAGTGTGTGCAGATGCCATCTAACCCTCACACTAATACCTAACCCTAACACTAATACCTAACCCTAACACTAATGCCTAACCCTAACACTAATAGCTAACCCTAACACTAATGCCTAACCCTAACCCCCAACACCACTGGGAAGCACACCTCTCATTTCATCATAGATAGATAGATAGATAGATAGATAGATAGATAGATAGATAGATAGATAGATAGATAGATAGATAAAGCAAAAAGTGAAAGAAAGAGAGAGAGGAATAAGAGAGAGAGGGAGGGACCAGTTTATCTAGTTTATTCATGTTTTTTCCTCAGCCATTGTGTGATTCAGTTGTGGACCAGGCAAACAGAGTGTGTGTGTCTGTCTGTGTGCAGGCAAACAGAGAGAGAGAGAGAGAGAGAGAGAGAGAGAGAGAGAGAGAGAGAGAGAGAGAGAGAGAGAGAGAGAGAGAGAGAGAGTATGTGTGTGTGTGTGTGTAGGCAAACTGTGAGTGTGTGTCTGTGTGCAGGCAAACATAGTGGCTTCACATGTGCGTACTTGTTTATGTTATGTATGTCTGTATTTATTTGTGTGTGTGTGTGTGTGTGTGTGTGTGTGTGCAGGCAAACATAGTGGCTTCACATGTGCGTACTTGATTATGTATGTCTGTATTTATTTGTTTGTGTGTGTGTGTGTGTGTGTGTGTGTGTGTGTGTGCAGGCAAACCTGTTCTGAGAATTGACTCCCTGTCAGTGGCTGTGTGGGGTTACCTTCCTCTCTGCTCTCATACACCGTTCAGCTTCTGAATCACCGACAAGCAATTGCAGAGCTGATACAACATACACATACACACACACACACACACACACACACACACACACACACACACACACACACACACACACACACACACACACACACACACACACACACACACACGATTTCCTGCCTTTGTGGTATTGCTATGGAATTGTATTACCTTAGTTAAATAATAGGATGTGTAAACACATACTTTAACATAAACTGAACACAAAATAGTCCTTTCTGGTGTACAGGGTAAATAATACCCAACCCAGTGGATAGCAGCCAAATGTTCCCACAATGCTCGTCTTGTTGTTGTTGTCTTTCCATCATCCTGGGGACATTTTGTCCTCAAAAGAGCTAAAAATACTACAACCCCCCCCCCTCCCTGACAGCACACACCCTCTGTAGATGGTAACAATCTTAATATTGTTAAATGTCTAACACACCATTATTACACATTACACATTAAGCAACAATGTAAGACTTTTGAAAGAGCAATTACAAAACATTTTTATGTACTTACTGTCATAATTCTACATACAATATGGCCTGTCAATGTATTCATCCCTATTGATGTATGTATTCTGTTTTACATTGGGTGTTATAATGCATTATAACATATACTTAGTGCTTGTCAATATAATTGTTCTACAGATATTTCCAAGCTAATACCCCTAGTGTAGAGAGGTAATACCCCTAGTGTAGAGAAATAATACCCATAGTGTAGAGAGGTAATACCTACAGTGTAGAGAGATAATACCTACAGTGTAGAGAGATAATACCTACAGTGTTGAGAGATAATACCTACAGTGTTGAGAGATAATGCCCATAGTGTAGAGAGATAATACCCCTAGTGTAGAGAGATAATACCCATAGTGTAGAGAGATATATTGCTGTGTTCACACTGACGAATGAATTGTTGTCAGTCCGGAAAACACAATATACTATGAACACATTTATAGCACATTACACAACATGCATAGTTCCTTATGACAAATGTCACAAGCCCTTAAAGTAGCCTTCATGCATTACTATAACTTCTTATGATCACGTGAGTCTTTAGTCATTACAGTGCTGGATTGGGTCAGAATGGCAGAACAGCCACAGAACCCGTGTGTGAATATTTTGGGCCTGTTAATGATGTCAGTGTTTTTGTCTCCTGGTGTAAATTGCATCACTCTCTCAGTGGCATGTGTGTTGCATCATGGGAGACCCGCATAGCCAGAATCCCAGACTAGCTATAGCCCACATAGCCAGATTCTCAAGTTAGCTACTGCATGTGAGCAATTCACGGCATAATCATGTTTTTGTTCTAATATGCTCAAAGGTACCATATATCTCAACAAACATTTAAAAATCATGTTTATGTGTATGTATATTGTTTACTTCTACTGAGTTTTAATGTGTTGTGATTATTGAATCATTTAAAATGTCTATTGTGTCAGTAATAAAGAGACGAAAATGAGTCTGAGATGAGATTGTGGTCCGTGTGGTAATGTCTGAGATGAGATTGTGGTCCGTGTGATCATGTCTGAGATGAGATTGTGGTCCGTGTGGTCATGTCTGAGATGAGATTGTGGTCCGTGTGGTCATGTCTGAGATGAGTGTGTGGTCCGTGTGGTCATGTCTGAGATGAGTGTGTGGTTCTTGTGGTCATGTCTGAGATGAGTGTGTGGTTCTTGTGGTCATGTCTGAGATGAGATTGTGGTCCGTGTGGTCATGTCTGAGATGAGTGTGTGGTCTGTGTGGTCATGTCTGAGATGAGTGTGTGGTCCGTGTGGTCATGTCTGAGATGAGTGTGTGGTTCTTGTGGTCATGTCTGAGATGAGTGTGTGGTTTGTGTGGTCATGTCTGAGATGAGTGTGTGGTTTGTGTGGTCATGTCTGAGATGAGTGTGTGGTCTGTGTGGTCATGTCTGAGATGAGTGTGTGGTCCGTGTGGTCATATCTGAGATGAGTGTGTGGTCCGTGTGGTCATGTTTGAGATGAGAGTGTGGTCCGTGTGGTCATGTCTGAGATGAGTGTGTGGTTCGTGTGGTCATGTCTGAGATGAGTGTGTGGTCCTTGTGGTCATGTCTGAGATGAGTGTGTGGTCTGTGTGGTCATGTCTGAGATGAGTGTGTGGTCCGTGTGGTCATGTCTGAGATGAGTGTGTGGTCCGTGTGGTCATGTCTGAGATGAGTGTGTGGTCCGTGTGGTCATGTCTGAGATGAGTATGTGGTTTGTGTGGTCATGTCTAAGATGAGTGTGTGGTCCATGTGGTCATGTCTGAGATGAGTATGTGGTTTGTGTGGTCATGTCTGAGATGAGAGTGTGGTCCTTGTGGTCATGTCTGAGATGAGTATGTGGTTCATGTAGTCATGTCTGAGATGAGTGTGTGGTCCATGTGGTCATATCTGAGATGAGTGTGTGGTTCATGTGTTCATGGTTATTTTAGGGTTAGCGTCTTGTGGTCACATGATCCTCTGATGCAGTTGGAGTCTTCTGTGACACAGTGCTGGCAAACCAATGAGAGGAGATCCCCTGGCGCTGTGGGTACACGGGCAGCTCGCCGAGTAAGTAGGAAGGCATGGTCACATTCAGGTATGGTTGACTGTGTGGACAAGAGAGGCCAGCTCGAGTGCCGGAGGCCCAGCAGAGGCCTGCGCCCGTACTGTAGGCCCAGGAGAGAACTGCTTGAGTGCCGTGGGGCCCAGGAGAGGCCTGCTTGAGTGTTGGAGGCCCAGGAGTGGCCTGCGTGTGTTCCTGCAATCCAGACGGGGTCTCTGCCTGTTCCTGTGATCCGGAAGGAATCAGCAACTGTTTCCATGACCCTAAAAGATTTACCGATTGTTCCCGCGTACCCGAAAGGAGTCACCGCCTGTTCCTGCGACCCAAAAGAAGTCTCTGCCTGTTCCCGTGACCTGGAAGGAATCACCGCCTGTTCCCACAACCCGGAAGGGGTCACCGCCTGTTCCCGTGACCTGGAAGGGGTCACCTCTGTCACCTGCTCCTGTTCCTGTGACCCGGAAGTGGTCTTCTGTTCCTGTTGATCATCAGCATCCAGATCTTGTGACCTAGAGGGGGTCTACCGATGTTCCCGAGACCCGCCTGGGGCCTGTACTTGTCTCTAGGACCCATCTGAGGCCTACAGAGACTGTACTGCCAGCCTGTGGACCTAATGTAGAACCTATTTTTGTTCCCCCTGGTTATGGCCCTCCTTCTGCACCGGTTTCCCCATTTTTGCCCTGCTCTGTGCTCGGTTTTGTTCTGTTCCCTGTGTTTGTCTGTGAATCCGTCTGTGTCCAGCTGCTTGTCCCCATCTCTGTGTCTGGTGTTGTGGTTTCAGTTCCTGTCCCTGTGTCTGTCCTTAGAATTGTGACCCACTTCGTCCCAGTGCACGTGTCTGTTGTTTGTGACATTTTTACCTGTTCTTGCCGTGTCCCGTGTCCACCACCGTTTCTGTGTCTCTGCCTGTTCCTGTCTCGACTTCATTCAGCCCCGTCCCGATGTACCTCTCATTTCCGGTCTTGTCCGGCCCTGCTCCTGAGTGTCCACCAGTCACTGTCCAGTTCCCCAAGGCCACTTATCCAATTTTGCCAGCCTGTTCCTCTCTGTTTGTTTCCATTCCTGTCTCGTCCAGTCCCACCCCTGTGTTTCGGTCTGTCCCTGGTCCTGTCCCGGCCGGTCCCGTTCTCTCGTCTCTGCCTGTTTCTTGTTCCAGTCCTGTGCCCTCAAAGTCTGTGGTTCGCCCTAGCTCCGTCCAGTGTCCTGTCTTGTCTACCTGTCGTACGTGGCCTGTTCTAGTATCCTGCCTCCATGTCCTATTGTTCCTGCCTTGTCTTTCTGCTCCATCCCTCTGTCTGGTTTTTGTTTTGCACGTCAGGAGCCGCGCATTTAAGGGGGTACTGTTACGGTTGCTGGTTGCAGAGGAGGTCCATATCAGTGCTGTCAAAACTCGACCACATTAAACTGGGTCAGTGGTGTCAATACTCTACCATGTTATGTTGGGTCAGTGATGTCAGTACTCGACTACATTAGACTGGGACAGTTCTGTCAATACTCTACCATGTTAAACTGGGTCAGTGCTGTCACTACTCAACCACGTTAAGGTGGAGAATGTGCATGTTGGGATGCTGACACTCCAGAACAACAGTAATCTAATCTCAGTCCTAATGTGCCCACTGAGATTACAGTATAAACCATATCCATCATTGTGAAAGATTAGTCAGGAAAGGTAGAGTTAGCAAGTAATTCAGGACTTAATGTTTGAATCTACTGGTGTTTAGTGACCTGGTTGAATTTAGGACTTAATGTTAGAATCATATCACTCTACCCCCCTGTCAATCATTACTCTCTTTCCCGTGTTTTTCCATTTCCTTATATTCCCGCCCTTCTTTTTGGTCATTAGTTTCACCTGAGTCTTTTTCCCTGTCATAGTATTTAAACCTTTAGTTCTTCCATAGTCTTTTACTCTGTGTTTCTCTTTACTCTGTAGATGCGACACCATCATTCCTCTTTGATTCCCTGATGTCTCTGTTCTCGGTTTGGTGGTTTCCCTAGCTCTCTTGTTAGTCTCCCTAGCTCTCTTGTTTATTCTTTATTCTTAGGTACTACCTAGTGTTAGTTTACTTTGTATCATGCATGTATTTGGAATCCATGTACGTAGATGTTGTAGTCTACCTCCATTGTCTATAGCCCCGTGTTTTCTTTAGGTCAGACCTTCATTGCTGAAGACTTTCGTTGTTTATTGTTGTGTTTTGTTTGTTCCCGCGAGATTCCTAGACGCTCACGCAATCGTATTTCTAGCTTGTCGATAGGATGTTTTTCTCTTTGTTCTCCTGCTGATGTTGCTGTTTCTCGTAGCGTTAATAAACCTGTGTTCTCCCTGAAATTGTGCCCACTTCTTGTTTTGTCTGAGTCTGATTCATTACACTACTTGTGTTGAATTTAAGGTCTATTTTTGACATACAGAAAAACAAGCTCAATTGGCCATTTTTAGATTGTGTCTAGTCAGGATCATCATGTAACTTTGTCTTCTTTGGTCAGCGGTTTTATAATTGCAGCCGGATGTAAATGATTTTCCTACTAGTAATGAGGGCTCAGGGTCACGCAGAAATGGGCCGGGTCACACTGTGAGACGGAGGGGTTCAAGTGCTCACAGACCAACACATACCATCTCCACCATGTCTGATCCCCGCTCACTCAGTCAAAGATCAGACACTTTTCAAGATCAGACACTTTTCAATACGTCCAGCTGGCAGAGCAGGCAGAAGTGGAAAAAACAAACAAACAAAAAATGCTTTTATTATTTCAAAGCAAACTGCTTGTGTGAACCATTGGACCATTAATAAGGAATCACATTATTAAGGCAGTGCTCGCTGAGTGAAGATGAATACGATGCCATGGATTTGTGTTCTGAGCTTTCTTTTACCCAGGGCATCAATAAAACAGCGTGGTCAATCCTCAGTGATGGCACAGCCATCTCTCCCGGCCCTGTCTATAGATGGACTGGTCTTTATGACTTTGTTATCATCATGGTTCTAAATGTAATGCATTACGTAACGTCTCTGGGTTTGTTTAACTGAGGACAGTAAGATAATGCGATTAAGAAGAAGAGCCCCAATACTGACTCTCCAGATATCCAGCTAGTAGTGGTGAGTGTGCTCGTGAGTCCAGTGCAGTTAGAGAAACACCTATTACTTCTAAGATTAATCCTAAATTGAATGCAGCCAAAATTACTGGCTGGACTGTTGGAGCCTTAGTTGGCTTACTGGTTCAAGGGAGAGATAGACAGCAGGCTGGTCTGGAAGTTGATTGGCTACTACAGGCTGCCCAGTGCATGTTGGGAACTGTTCACAAAAGATGTGGAGAGAAACCACTGCACATAACTGTTCCCATGTGTTTGGATATGTGTGTGTGCATGTGTGTGTGTGTGTGTGTGTGTGGGCGTGGCCCCTATCTTTTTGACCACAGGGCCACTGGTGACACTAACACATGAGGCTGTAGTCTCATTAAACACTAAAAAGTAAGGCCATAGTCTCACTAAACACTAGACAAGTGAGGCTGTAGTCTCACTAAACACTAAAAAAGTGAGGTTGTAGTCTCATTAAACACTAACAAGTTAGGCTATAGTCTCACTAAACACTAGACAAGTGAGGCTGTAGTCTCATTAAACACTAAACAAGTGAGTGTATAGTCTCACTAAACACTAAACATGTGAGGCAATAGTCTCACTAAACACTAGACAAGTGAGGCTGTAGTCTCATTAAACACTAAACAAGTGAGTGTATAGTCTCACTAAACACTAAACATGTGAGGCAATAGTCTCACTAAACACTAGACAAGTGAGGCTGTAGTCTCATTAAACATTAAACAAGTGAGTCTATAGTCTCACTAAATACTAAACACTAAACAAGTGAGGCTGTTTTCAGACTAAACACTAACATGTGAGGCTGTAGTCTCACTAAACTCTAAATAAGTGAGGCTATAGTCTCACTAAATTCTAACTAGCTGCAGTTGATGAATGTTTTTTGCATTCCAGTACCAGTAGCATGGACTCACCTCAGGGAAATTCACAGTCAAACTCTTACCCAGCTACACCCCACTGCATGTCTTTGAAATGTCTTATGAATTGTAGTCGTTCTGCTAACTTTTTTGTATTTTTAATTCTGGCAGGACAAATGAGATGCATTTAATAACATACTTTTTTTAGGTCCACACATTTTACAGAAATATTTGCCATTAAGTTATTCACCATCCTCAAATACAATAGCACCACTCAAAACACCACCATTCTAAACACCAGCAATGTAAACACCACTACTGTAAACACCGCCACTTTAAACAGCAAGCTGCATGGCACATACTGGAGCTATTCCATCCTCTGCATTTTCTAATGACTTTAATCCTAAGGAGAGGAACCCAGAAGCGAAGGTGCCCAGGTTCACGCTTAATATGGAAGTCTTAATATTTAATAGTCCCTCACTGTTTCCTAAGCTGTGGGGGCAGAACTGTGATCTCACATTCTAGTGATGTCTTTGACTGATGTAGCATGGGCCCTCAGAAGATGTGTGGACCATGCAGGAAGCTTCCTCCCAAACTAAAATATTAATGTTGAATCATAGAAAAGCTTTGCAAAGACCTGCTGTCATCATTAAGATGGAGTAACCCAAACAGAATTAGTTAAACTTCTACAGTGAATGTAAATAAGGAATACTGTAGATGTTTGGACTGTTCCAGTTGATCAACAGCTGCAGATGTGTGTATTTCTATAGTAGGAGATCAGTCACAGCCTGGTTGGCAGCCTTTAGTATTGAAATTAATCTCTTCAGAATCATTTGTGCTCCTCAGAGAGAGTCCTTAAAAGGCAGCTCTCCCGAAAAAAAAATCTCCTAAAGAAAAACTCTCATCAAAGAAAGTGCTCTTGAAAGACACATCTCCTTAAATACAGCTCTCATTAACTAGCTACAGCTCTACTGAAAGATATGTCTACTGTAAGACACCTCTACTGAAAGACATCTCTACTGTAAGACATCTCTACTGTAAGACATCTCTACTGAAAGACACCTCTACTGAAAGACAGCTCTACTGTAACACAGCTCTACTGAAAGACAGCTTGTTGAATTCCCATTATGTGTATATGCTGTATTATTTTAAATTTTTGTAATCTTATATAATCTCATCTCCTGAAATAAGTGTTCACATCTATTTCAATAAGTAGTAACATAGCACATCCAAACAATTAGGATGTTGAATGATTCCGCATTCCATCTGTGAATGTTTGAAATAATTGTTTCTCTGGTTAGTTTTTGGTTGTAAACATCTACTTTCAACTGTGCATCATGTGGTTTTAGCTTGATATTCTCTGGAACATGTTTTCATTGATATACACGTATGTTGCATTAATGATGTTTAATTTTTGTCATCTATTGTTGGTTGTCATCTTTTTAATGTAAGCACATATGAAAGTGTAAAAGCGTTCCAACTTTTGACTTTTAGTTGTATCTTCAAATACATGAGTGTGCATTCTTCCACAATTCACTTTGTTCACCGCAAACAAAAACATGAGTAATTGTTTATTTCACTGACTGTTGAACTGATTGTAAACATTTGAATCCTTCTTTCCCCGAAAAGCCAGGCAATACGTGAACACTAGATGAAGGTTGTCGGTCCTGTTACATTTGTAACAAACATGTTAGTGTTGTTTTAAATGATAAAGTTTTATTGTTCCCAGTATGTGTAGCTATATGCTGTAATATTTCTAATATAGGGTGACCAAATGTCCGTGTTTCCCGAGACATGTCCATATTTCAGTTGCATGTTGCTTGCGTGAAATATGGACGTGAAATATGGACATGTCCCGGGAAATACGGACATTTGATCACCCTACTCTAGTGGCTGCAGTACAACTTTCAATCCCGCCCATTTCCATGTTAGTGAATGGCTCAGACGACACTTTCAAATGAAACTTTCAAATTAAATTACACACCAAATACGGGCATTTATGTTTATGCTCTGTCAAATCTATAAGAGCCCCTTCCGTTACAATATGTCCAAGTGTTTTTCTATTATGCAGAAGCGCCCCCTAGTGGGCCCGCCGGCGGGCCCAGCTCCTTTACGGCGATATAAAACATATTAAACATTAATGAATCTCCGAACAAAAGCGCTTAAATCAAAATTTCCTATCCCATCTACATGCCTACCGAGTTTCAGCCGTCTACGTGCAGCCGATCGCGAGATATCCGGCTTTGAAGTTGACCACAAAAGTGCACCCCGCGAGGGGGTCTCCCGACATATCCGTTTACAAAACATATTTATGTTGTGAAATGTCTTAATGTTTTGTCACCTAAAAATCGTTTACTAATAAGGCTTTAATTTAAGACCTTAACAGCGTAGATCCGTTGTGGTTAAGTACCTTAAAAAGCTTGCTCACCTCACTGCAAAATTTTCCAAAATCCGCTTCCTGAATGAGACACTCCGACAAATCTGCCCCCTAAGCGTCACAGAAGCATTCTTAACGCTGATTTGACCCCTCATTACAAAGCTGCAGCGGTTCTGCTTTGATTTGAGTGGTTTTTATTGGTCTAAAGTGGGGTAGTGACTTTGAGTGACAGGTTTTACAACCTCTCCCACGGCGAGGTGCGAAGGGGAGGGGGGGAGGGTGAACCAATAAGCCCACAGAGACAAGCTGGCGCCTCAGAAGTGATTGAAAGCTGTTCTAACCAATAGTGTACATCCTTCCGAAGCTAGCCAGCCCTCATATGACATGATTGGTCAAGTATATTTTTAAATTGAGCCCTCGGAAACTGGCGCTTCATTTCCAATTTCGGCCGCTAGCATAGCAACATAAGCTAACCCTTTGCTAACCTAAGCTAAGCTCCCCAGAACACACTGTTCGGCGAAACTGAAGCAGCCATGGATTATTTTGTTCGTTTTTATGCGGATTGTGGATACTTTTGAACATAAACGGATTACTTTGTGTGGAATATATGAGCAATTTTCGGAATTTTCGCCAACCCGGAAGTAAGACGGTACACCGGCTACGACGCGATTCTACGTACTGTGAGTAACAATGGATAATTTTTCATAAGCGATATTGTACAAAATATATATTCTAATACTAAACATTAACTAAGCGTTAGATTATAAACAGTTTTAGAGCGTTTGAGTGCTGCAGCACTCTGTATCGTGTCGGATGCTACCGGAGTTGGCTACGGTAACCTAGCTTATGCTGTCGGACTATATTGGACATAAATATGATATCATAACGTTCATATTTGGACATGAAATTTAGTCATTGGAATTTTCTGGTCTTGCTGTAATATGTGCAGCATTGTTGTTTGTCGTAGCTCCTCGGTTTCGTGTAAGGAATTTGTTGGCATGTTAGCTTAGTTGGCTAATGGTGTGTGTTGGGTGTGGCATATTTAGACATGGGTGTGGTGCACTTGACATACCTTGGATAAAGCTGAATAACTTTTCAATGCTTGCATGGATTTGCTCCATTTTTTCTGTGTTGTTAGAAAAGACCCTAGCGAAATTTATTGTAATTTCTGATACCTAATTTGAATAACTATGTGAATATACATTCCAGTCATGTTCAAGTTCAAGTCAGCATTTGTGACATTCCTGGCATATTAGCATCTGCAATAGAGGCTCTAAAATAAACCAAATTATGTGAATATGATACTGAAGTGTATTAATATGTTCCCCCAACTGCCTACTTCAGTTTGAGCCATGAATGATAATTTTCCTATATGTACAACTTGAGATATCTAGTTTTAATGTGAACTATGTCAAAAATGTTAAAAATGGCCACCGGGTGTGCGAATCTGCAGTATAAGGTTAAACTTAAATTAAACATTACATTTTGTTTTTACCCTTTAAGTGTGGGTTTACAACACTTTCGACATTTTAAATTAAGAATGTCATGTTCAGCAGTAAGTGGTTGTGTCAGACCCTTAGAGTGAAGTTCTTTCGCTAAGTGGCTTAGTCTGTTATTTGAAGAGCTACCCAGCTATCGTTAAGTCCCCTCACGTTAGCAAACGTGTTGAAGTCCTTCACATTAATCTTAAAGTTAAAAGCCCTTTGACTTTTTAAACTATTTTAGACTAACTAATAGCTTTATTCACTTTTACATTTTTTAAAGTAAAACAATATTTTTGTTCAGCAGTAGTTCTAACAGACCCCCTGGTTAAGTTCACATGGTGGTGGGCGTATGAATGTGATGGGGGTTGGGTGGAGAGACAGTCCTGCCTCCAGTCTGTAATGCGCATGCTCTGCTCTAATTTTCATTTACAGCACAAACGAGTCCAAGATGGCAGCTCCCATGACTGCCCTCTTAGTGGCTTCAAAAATCCACAGTGGGAGTCAATGGTGACATACCGTTCACTGTATATGCAATCTATGCTTGTACCAGTGTGTACCACACCCCAGATAACAGTAGCCACCTGCATGTGGTTGGCATGTACAGTGAAAATATGTTTTTAATCAACATTTATAAACTGACGTATGAGGAAGTGTCGCCGTTATATTCATGGAAAGAATCTAGCAGCCAACTCTGTGAGCAACTATTGTGCTATTGTTGTTTACTAGCAAAGTTTAAAACACTGAATTACACTGTGGCAGGTGATGTCAAATGTTTAATTTCTAAGAGAAGATTCA
Source organism: Brachyhypopomus gauderio (assembly GCF_052324685.1). Lineage (NCBI taxonomy): Eukaryota > Metazoa > Chordata > Actinopteri > Gymnotiformes > Hypopomidae > Brachyhypopomus > Brachyhypopomus gauderio. The sequence goes on along the minus strand of NC_135221.1, from coordinate 19,729,046 downwards.
TCACTTCACACCTGTTTCAGTTGCCATAGAGAGTTATGCGAGAAGAAATAAATGTGTGTACCATATTGTTTGAGACGCAGTGGCGCACGTGTAATCAGCGCTGTCACCTGAGAAGTGACGGCAGATTGAGGACGGAGCTCCTTTCACAGACGAGTAATTCACGTAACACAATTGTGGCGTAATAACCGCAATTACGGAGACGTAAAATGCCAGTCTCGTTTCCAGGAAACCGAAGTGCCTCCACGTCACTAGCCCACCTCCTTTCCTTTATGGTGAGTGTTTTTACCTGCTCATGCCAGCTGCTCGTGCTGAGTGGTCTCTTGCTCTTTCTCTATGCAAGGAAGGTGCCAGTAGCTCTAATCCAGCTAAGGATGCGCCTGGAGTTGAAACTGAGGAATCTGTGGGAGTTATGGAAGAATGAGGATTTATAAAAACGACATCAAAAATCAATGAAAAGAGGAGAGAGGAGAGGAGAGGAGAGGGGAGGGGAGGGGAGGAGAGGGGATGAGAGGGGAGGAGAGGGGAAGACAGGAGAGGAGAGGGGACTTGACTAATAGCTGCTGAGAGCCAGAGGAGCATGTGTGCACTGTGTGAGTGGAAGATGATGGGAGGAGATAATTAAGGTGGCGGGTCATAGGTGCCCTTGAAGGGCTGGGGTTAAAAAGTACCAGAGAAGGAGGGAGAGAGGGAGGGAGAGAAAGAACAGGATGGGGAGAGAGAGGGGCAGAGAGAAAGAGAGAGAGAGAGAGAGGGAGATGGAGAAGGGGTGGAGTGTGATAAATGGAGAGTGGAGTGTGCGTTATTAAACCCATTAGAGGAACATATCACCTCTCCATATAAATCTCTTGATAAAATATTTATCTGCTGCTGCCCTGCTGCGTATGATGGATCCACACGACCATCGTCAGCTCAAAGTCTCACACAACATTCTCCCCATGAACATTTGCAGTTGCTTCAACATCTCCAAGATGTTTGTGCATATAGGTGGTATATCAGGATGGGTAGTGTATGAGTGTGTGTAGTGTATCAGGATGGGTAGTGTATGAGTGTGTGTAGTGTATCAGGATTTGTGGTGTATCAGTGTGTGGAGTATATCAGGGTGGGTAGTGTATCAGTGTATCAGGATGGGAAGTGTATGAGTGTGTAGTGCATCAGGGTGGGTAGTGTATGAGTGTGTGTAGTGTATCAGGATGGGTAGTGTATTAGGATGGGTAGTGTATCAGTGTGTGTAGTGTATTAGGATGGGAAGTGTATGAGTGTGTAGTGTATCAGGATGGGTAGTGTATGAGTGTGTGTATTGTATCAGGATGGGTAGTGTATGAGTGTGTAGTGCATCAGGGTGGGTAGTGTATGAGTGTGTGTAGTGTATCAGGATGGGTAGTGTATCAGGATGGGTAGTGTATCAGTGTTTGTAGTGTATTAGGATGGGAAGTGTATCAGTGTGTGTAGTGTATCAGAATGGGTATTTCAACTCATTTCAACTGACTGTGAAAACTGCTTTTTCAAAAAATCCTTATTCATTGGCATATAACTTTTTTTTTTTAACTGTAATGCAAATAGTTACTTTCCCTGGTAACGAGTTACTTTTATTATAGAGTAATTCAGTTACTAACTCAGTTACTTTTTTGAACAAGTAGTGAGTAACTATAACTAATTACTTTTTTAAAGTAATGTTCCCAACACTGATTAGGATGGGTAGTGTATCAGAATGGGTAGTGTATCAGGATGGGTAGTGTATGAGTGTGTGTAGTGTATGAGTGTGTGTAGTGTATCAGGATGGGTAGTGTATCAGTGTGTGTAGTGTATCAGGATGGGTAGAGTATGAGTGTGTAGTGCACAGGTGTCAAACTCAAGGCCCACAAGCCAAATGTGGCCATTTTATGTAATCCACGAGAGCTTAAAAAGCCTAATTGTCCAAAAGCCAAAAGTCAAATACGTGCAGTGACCAAAAACTACAATTCCCACAATTATGTTACTTGCGAAGTGATGGCATCTCGACACTGCAGTGTTTCCATATTGATGCGATTTTCCCAATAAGTGTAATTGAGAAATACAGATAATGATCCTAATTTGGCCAGGAAAAGAAAAATCGATGTAGATGGAAGGATGTTTCAAGAAAGATGGGAAAGCAAATACATGTTTGTGCTTCAAGAAGAAAAACCGGCATGTCTTTTGTGTTATTAAGTCGTGGCGATTGTCAAAAAGTACAATCTACGTCGGCATTTTGAGACCAAACATGGAGCTAAGTATGCCAAAATTAGGCATCAAGAAAAACAACAAATTGCCAAATAATTAAAAGACAAACTGGGATCGCAACAGAATGTGTTCACAAACAATGCTGCAGTAAAAGCTGACTTTGTTGTGACTGAATAAATCGCCGTGCTTCAAAGTCTTTTTCAGAGGAAGCGTTTTTGAAGCACAATTGCTATTTTCCGTTATTTGATATTTCAAGTTTTAAACAAAGTAAATGTGATATCTTTGATGTTATTTTTCTTTATTCACTTGGATAGTTTAATCGTTGATTGATGGAGTAATGTGGGTTTAATAACAACATATTAAAAGGATTTCTTAAATTATAACAGAGCAAAAAGCAAACATATTTTTTACATCTATGCAAATATATATGTAATATTTGTAACTTGAATAAGTAATACATTCAGAGTTATTTAACATTAAGGAGTAGTTACATTTATAAGTTACATATGGCCCTCTGTGGGCAACGATTATTCTCATGTGGCCTGCGGTGAAAAGGTCAAACAGGGGAGTTTGACACCCCTGGTGCAGAGCATCAGGGTGTGTAGTGTATCAGGATGGGTAGTTTATGAGTGTGTGTAGTGTATCAGGATGGGTAGTGTATGAGTGTGTAGTGTATTGTGTGAGTGTAATGTTTGAGAGTGTGTATTCTGTAAGTGTAGTGTATGAGTGTGTATTGTGTAACTGTAGTGTATGAGTACCAATTGACAACTAACCCTAACACAAGAATCTATTTTATATAAGTTTCTTTCTACTCTTCATTCTTACAAAGTCATCCACTATTTCATCAAAATTAAGTTTGATCAAAACTGATTCAAGAAGTGTCAGTGAGTTTGAGTGGTTTTGGCGCATTCTAATCCTGAGTTCATAATACGAGCCAGTTTGGAGAATGAACTCTCCCCTTCACAATTTGTCATAGGCATAGTAAAAAAAGTCTAAGTGCTATGTAGACATTTGGAAAGGTTGACTGTAAATTCAAATTTATCATGGTTTTGAGCATTTTACTAGGACATTTTTCTTTTTCTGTTGTGAATGATTTGTATTGGATCAGTTCATCTGCCAGACTCATGTTAAGATCTGAGGCACCTGCTGTAGCACGTGAGTGGCCCTCAGACTAAATATCAGGGTCACACGTATACGCAGCCACAGCTACTACAATAAAACCACTTGCTGTTTCATAATCTGTTGCCAAACCAATGGGCTTGCAGTTCTGTTGTATGAAAAGGCACTTTTCCTTTCATGCATTCCTTCAGAACTAGAGTGACCACTGGTCTCTTTACTGTTGTATATTAAAGGGGAAACTAGTCAAATGGCTTGTTGTTTTTACATAAGTGAAATCATACCCTTGGTCAAATTCACTCAATTTAATTGGTGTCAAAGATAGCATTTACTTGTTTTAAATTTAAATAATTGCAAAATTGCTAAATTAATTCATGTCCCTGCGCTTAAGAGAAATTGAACATAATAGTACAAATTCAGAAACATTAAGGGCCTGAATTGCATATTTGCAAGAAAACATCTATTATGAAGTATGGTATCTTGCCTGGCAATTTGTAGGTCCACAGAAAGAGAAGGGGCCATAGTAAACGACTTTTATAGAAGTCATTGGCCCCATTGCAGGAGCCCTCATGATCAAGAGCCCTCTAATGGTATACTCTTCTCTAGGTCGTCCTGGTATGGGCTCTCATACCTATGGCCATCTAAAAATAAGCCCCCCTCTTTCCTAGCACCCCTAATAGCCAGAGGTCAAAGTTAGAGCGGTGCCACAACGTCTCATCCATTTTCACAAGGAGCCCTATAGCATGGCCAGGGGCCCCAAAGCATGTCTAAGGCCTCCAAGAGGTCCCTAATAACCAGAGGATTCTTAAAATGGAGGGCCCTCGGAAAAAAAAAAAAATTGTGTCATATATAAATTGTATAATTGTATCATTATAAATGTTAAAAGGCATTGCAAAATGTTTTGGGCCAGGGCCCCCCTGGTGCCCCCTGACTTCAAGGGTCTCTGGGTGCTGCCCCACTGGCCAGGTCAGTAATCCAGCCATGTGTACTGCATCAGTGTAAGTAGTGAGCAGCAGCGAATGATATTATATATGATTTTGGGTTCAGTATAGGTTACTTCATAGTTCATACTTCATAGTTCATACATCATTCTGGTTTGTCAGTGATGAAACAGATAAAATTCATTAAATTAACCAATGTTTTTGGAGGGATAATTTGCAAAAGTTTATAAGACTACAATGTTACATATTGCTGATACTCTATTATAATAAACATAACAAAATATTTTTTTAGAATATTTTAATATTTCACTAGTTTTTTCTCTATTATAATAAACATAACAAAACTAGTTTTTTTCATGTTTTTGTAGTGTGTTTATCTTTAACTAATTTCAATGGTCAGAAATAGTCTGTACGCTGTTGAAAGTCCACTCTCTGAAGTGAGCTAGGATATAGCTGTTTTATCACTCCGTCAAGTTAAATGGGACATTTTAATGTGTACGTACAGATCCCTACCAAAGTTATTTAATGCAGGTCTAATGATTTGCTCATCTGGAGCTTTTGCAGCTCTGGTCTGATTCTGCAGGGGTTAAGAGTATCATAATTCTGGACATAGCAGAGCTGCTGCTGTAATAGTATAGTGAAATGCTGTCTAAACTGTTGTGGCTTACCTCAGTGTGTTTTACAGGTTTGATGGTGAAGGATAAAATTTGATTTAATGAGCCCAGCAAAATAGGCATTTAAAAATGAGTCATTCTTCTGTTCTGGAACTAAAGAAACGTTATCTAGTGAGGAAGGTGATGGATTGTCATTGTTGGAGATCTTTTCAAAAATCACTGGGCTTGTGTGTCATCTTGTGTTGTGTGAACAGTAAGGCTGCCGTAGAACACATCAAAGCAAACAAGCCAATTAAAGGCTGAATTAAGCCTGGTTTAGTGTTGGTAGCGCGCGACTCCGCACACCTTGCCACATCACATTCTTTGCAGTGTTGTCCGAAACAATATGTGGTAGTATAAAGAAACACCCCTCAAAAACAGGGGAAGGAACATTTACTTGAGGAATTTTAATGTTGCTTTGTGTTCCACATCTGATCTACGAGACTCGGCCTGCGGCCTCGTGCCTACGACCGCAGTACAGCAGTGCCAATATTACACGTTATAGCACGAACCTCGAGTGTATTATTGTGGAAGTGCACTTTTACGATTGCCATAAGCATTTAACATAGTATGAGTTTTTGCACAGGCGTAGTCCAATTCAAGTGTCTAGTTTGACGCGCACGTGTAGTCCAAATTGGGTATGCCGTATTCGTGCAGCAGCGGCCGTAAGAATTATCGGAAATTACGTACAATTACGCGCATGCGCAGTCAAAATTGGGTTTCCGGTTTGGATTGGGTAATGACAGTGTTCTCCGAAATGATATGTGGTAGTATAAAGAAACACTCCTCAACAACAGGGGAAGGAACATTTATGACAAATTTTATTGTTGCTTTGTGTTCTAGGTTTGATAGTGCTGGATTTTAGGCTAAAGTACTTGAAAATGCTTGAAATTGTAACTACTTCGTTTCACAACAAATAGCTGTTTGACTGAACAGTTATTTTGTATTACGTTAACAAATACGAGCCTCTTGTAATTCCAGGACGAAACATGAGAGAACGTGAAGACGTTAAGATTGGGCGTTTTGAAAATAAACCACCATTAAATAATGTGATTAAAAGCGAATTATTTCGAATCATTTCGAGTATATGTATAAATATTTAACTTATTTAAGTTTATCGTGCTGGAAAATATTGAAATGGACCTTTAAAGTGACGTACAAGTGTTTTACGTAATTCCACCTTGTGAAGGTGTAGGAACCCTGCAAACATGACTTTGTTCATTGCGATGAGGCGCGATGCGCGGAAGTTACAAAATTCGAGAGGTGCACGACCTCGTGAATCGACAGCGCGCGAGGCCCTCACGCACGGGCGGAGCCACCGCGATTACGTCATTTTTTCCACGCGGACCCTCGCGCCGCTCGTGACGCGTCAAGTAAAAACCAGGCTTCAGTGACCTACACTTAGCTGGTTTTCAGAGCACATGTTGACTGCCTGTGAGACCCAGACATGAGACATAGACGTGAGATCCAGACGTGAGCATGGGTGGGGCTGCTGCCCTTGACCTCAGGGACTGAAGATGAAGTCACTCTGGTGGTGTACGTTGTATGAAACACCAGGGGGTAATAAACCCAGCCTGTCAAAATCTGAAGCTGCTTGATAAACTAGAAGAAGGGATCTTCTCAGGGATCCAACCCCCAGAAACCAGTTGCTGAACGTCACGAGGCTTTCAAGCTTTTACTATTCAGACTTTTGGAAACACTTCTGTGATGGTGACAGGTGAACAGCGTGTGTGTGTGATAGTAACTGAGGTGAACAGGGTGTATGTGTAATGGTGAGTGATGTGAACAGTGTGTGTGTGTGTGTGTGTGTGTGTGTGTGTGTGTGTGTGTGTGTGTGTGTAATGGTGACTGAAGTGAACAGCGTGTGTGTGAAGGTGACTGAGATGAACAGTGTGTATGTGTAATGGTGACTGAAGTGAACTGTCTGTGTGTGATGATGACTGAGGTGAACCGTGTGTGTGTGATGGTGACTGTGCTGAACAGTGTGTGCGTTTGTGATGGTGACTGAGGTGAACAGCATGTGTGTAATGATGACTGAGGTTAACAGTGCGTGTGTAATGATGACTGAGGTGAACAGCATGTGTGTGTGATGGTGATTGAGGTGAACAGCATGTGTGTAATGATTGAGGTGAACAGTGTGTAATGAATGAAGTGAACAGTGTGTGTCTGTGATGGTGACTAAGGTGAACAGTATGTGTGTAATGGTGACTGAGCTGAACAGTGTTTGTGTGATGATGACTGAGGTGAACAGTGTGTGTGTGTGTGTGTGATGGAGACTGAGGTGAATAGGGTGTGTGTGTGTGTGTGTGTGTGTGATGGAGATTAAGGTGAATAGTGTGTGTGATGGTGACAGAGCTGAACAACATGTGTGTGTTAGTGACTGAGGTGAACAGCATGTGTGTGTGTGTGATGGTGTTTGAGGTGAACAGTGTGTGTGTGTGTGTATATGGTGACTGAGGTGAAAAGCGTGTTTGTGTAATGGTGACTGAGGTGAACAGTGTGTGTGTGTGTGTGTGTAATGGTGAATGAGGTGAACAGTGTGTGTGTAATGGTAAGTGAGGTGAACAGTGTGTGTGTGTGTGATGGTGATTGTGGTGAACAGCACATGTGTGTTTCGACATGTTTTGTGTCATTTATGTAGCTGGTTTGGTTTCTTGTGACATTTTTGCTGTTGCAGTGTGGTACGTTTGAAGCACAGACTCACTGCACATGCATGATTAAACAGCAGAAATGAGACAGAGTGAGGGAGTGTGAGAGTGAGTGTGGTGAGAGTGAGTGTGGTGAGAGTGAGTGGAGCATGAGGGAGTGTGACAGTGAGTGTGGTGAGAGTGAGGGAGTGAGGGAGAGTGAGTGTGGTGAGAGTGAGTGGAGAGTGAGGGAGAGTGAGACCAGTTTACACATACTTATGAGCTTGAAACTAATTATGCTGGAAGGACAGCAATATGTGTTTGCAAGATTACATTGCAGATGACTTGAGTACACATCTCATCTAATACACACACACACACACACACACACACACACACACACAAACACACACACACACACACACACACACACACACACACACACATACAAGAATGTGACTCATCATATGGCTGTGCCCAGAGGCAATGTGTTGTGAGGTTGGCTTCAGAGAGTATATTCATTATCAGTAGTGATGCGAACATAACTGGCTTAATGTGTCTTTTTGCAGTGGGTGTGTTGGGGTGTTGTTGAGGTTTTGAGTGAATCTAGTTGCAATGTATTGAGTCATCGTGGGGCTGTGATTGTGGGTGTGTCTAATGACAGTAGGCGTGTAATTACCTGTATTTTGAGTTACATTTCAGTAATGTAACTGAAATACAGGCAGGGGCAGAGTCTCCAGGATTCAAAACCTTCATTGCGGAGATTTGAACACCTTACCCCAACAACCCATAACCACAACCCCACACTGACCCACTACTGTAACTGGACACACCCATAATAACTACCCCACCAACACACCCACTGTAACTAGACACATCCACAATAACAACCCCACCCTGACACACCCACTCTAACTGGACACACCTATTAAGGTCCAATGATTACAAATTTTCAATGAACAGGAAATGGATTTGAGATCCAGAGTTGAAGACCTCTAGTATAAATGAGAACATGCTAGTCATGTGTGTGTAATATTTTTAGAAACCATCCTGTGTTAGATAGTGTGAAAGAATTATTTTGCTACAGCATTTTTCCAACGTAAATTAAATTTGAAATTAAAGCTGTTCAAAATATCGATACGCCAGTATCGTGAATGCAGTTTATCGATGCACAGTGTAGCTAAAGCTGTGTCAGTGTTTCCGTGTTTATATTCTTTACCTGGTGTATGTATGCACAGAAAATACCGACACGTTCAAGAGCAATCTATAAACATTTCTGCTGGAAATTTTATAGATTGTGGCAAAAGGTACAACAAGTAACACTTTAAAGCGTAAAAACATAACTTTTGAAAAAATCAACCCATTGTCAGCCCCGGACCCCTCCCCTTTGGGCGTGTGTTTAAGTCGTCTATGTTTAGACGTCTGCGTCTTTGGATTTCCGTGGGTGTGGTTGTGTCCGAGCGTGTTCATCAGTCTCACCTGTGGCTCGTCTCGTCATCAGTCGGGGCTTACGTGGTTTGTCTATTTTATGTGCGTTCACGCTGTGCCCCGTGTTTGTCTTTGTCAGAGTCATACATGTGTAAGTGTTGCACGTGCACTGTCTGCGCTATTTGTATGTCAAATAAAAGTGACGTTGTCGAAACCAGTGGACTCGTGCCTCGTCCGTCTCCCTATGACAGCGTCACACCCATTCATTTTGGACAACTTCTGAGGATCAGCTGGTCACCCTTTAAAATGACTCTGTATTAAATAACGAGTTCACAAAAAAGCCATTAGTTTAAAAAATTATTAAAAATATAGTTATACTTGTTTCCATTGTTCAAGATTTTGTTTGTTCAACATTTGTCAGTTTTATTAATAGTTAGAGTTAAATACTTTTCAGTATCAGGTACTTAAAAAAAAAATTTTCTTCTGTATATTGTTACTTAAAATTTACACTCCTTGTTCAATGGTATTGTGGTTTATATTTAATCATGTATTATTATTAATAAATAATAACAGTATTTTTGGTTGTCTAACAGACTTTTAGGCAGTGTTAGTATTGTGATATGTATCGTAGAGAGACAACAGAGGGGAGACATGAGGGGAAACAGCAGAGGGGAGACAGCAGAGGGAGAGACATGAGGGGAGACAGCAGAGGGGAGACAGCACAGGGAGAGACAGGAGGGGAGACAGCACAGGGGAGACAGCACAGGGAGAGACGAGGGGATACAGCAGAGGGAGGGACATGAGGGGAAACAGCAGAGGGGAGACAGCAGAGGGAGAGACATAAGGGGAGACAGCAGAGGGGAGACAGCAGAGGGAGAGACATGAGGGGAGACAGCAGAGGGAGAGACATGAGGGGAGACAACAGAGGGAGAGACATGAGGGGGACAGCAGAGGGGAAACAGCAGAGGGAGAGACATAAGGGGAGACAGCAGAGGGGAGACAGCACAGGGAGAGACATGAGGGGAGACAACAGAGGGAGAGACATGAGGGGGACAGCAGAGGGGAGACAGCAGAGGGAGAGACATGAGGGGAGACAGCGAGGAGTTAGTTAGCAGCACTTTCTACAGTATGTGTTTGCTTTATTCTCCAGTTTTGAAGCCCTTTTCTGATCAGCCTCAGTGCTGTCCACACTGCTGATGATAGAACATTAGAGGTTTAATGCTTTTGTTTGTGCGTTACTGAAGACCCTGGGGGTGTGGCTGCATCAGCCCAGGGGAGGAGCTCAGTTAAAGATCCTGGGGGCGTGGCTGCATAGGCCAGGGGGAGGAGTTCAGCTAAAGACCCTGGGGGCATGGCTGTATAGGCCCAGGGGGAGGAGCTCCATTAAAGATCCTGGGGGCGTGGCTGCATAGACCCAGGGGGAGGAGCTCAGTTAAAAACCCTGGGGGCAGGGCTACATAGGTCCAGGGGGAGGAACAATGTTACAGTTACAGTAAACAGTGTGTGTGTATGATTAATGAACATATAAGAAGACCAACACTGAAACCCTGAGACCCTCCTGCTGAGAGACAGTGAGAGTCAGTGTTTCCTGCTGCGAGTCATCACAGAGGCCGTGAGAGTCAGTGCAACTGCCCCTGCATCTGCCTGTGGGGATTGTGATGGTGGTGGTGGTGGTGATGGTGGAGGTGGTGGTGATGGTGGAGGTGGTGGTGATGGTTTAGGACTTTCCTGTGATGCTCTTCTGTTGGGGTGTGTTGGCAACTTTTTATGTCTATTGTTCTTGGAGTCCTAAGAGCAATAATGTATGAATTATGCTGAAGTGTTTGAAGTATTTGTGTAAGTTTAATATATTGTTTGTTCTCACTCTATGTGTGTAATTCCTACCTCAGATTTGCCCTTTGAGAGTTTTTGAATGTATCTGAATCAAAAGGAGGTGGTTTTCCTTTAGATAATGTCTGCTGGTCCCTGAGGAGAACCTGCCTGGTGTGTGGAGTTTAAAGTCGGTGCCTTTCTACAGTAATTTTGAGTAAATGGGTTATTTTAAAGGCCCTTAAATTGTTCCTGAATCTGGTGTCCCAGTGGCCCAGCGTCCCAGACGCCCGAGACACTGCACTGGCACGTCTGTCCTGGACCATTACGGGATCCCTCAGGTGCCTTTCCTGTCCAGGAAACAACTGCCCCCACGCAAAGAGTTGCCCATTAGACGCCCTCCTCTGGTTTGCTCACCCATATACACACCCATAATTGTGTGAGTGTGTGTGTGTGTGTGTGTGGAGAGCTGATGTGGATGTTTTGTAAAAGCCCACACTGGAGCATTAACCCGTAGCCACTAGCCAAATCACTGCTGCTCTGCAGCTCACAAATGGCCATAAACAGACCACAAATGGCCAGTAGAATGCTAAGACCATGAACATCTGAAACCACCAGCAACAGAGAAAAATAACTCAATGAAGTCATGAGGAAAATGGAGGAACCGTGTGGTAATGATTAAAGGTGCTGACGTGCGAGGCTTTGAGTGGGGAAGCTACATTAGCGGCTCAGGAGAGACTGGCACCACTCACAATTAATAGCCAAGGATGTGGAGTAATTTCATCACAAATATGTTAGTGATGGGTCAGCAGATAGAACCTCCGTGGGCTGCTTGGGTTACCCAACCCACTGCTTTTTAGCGAAGTCTGCTGGGGGAGTGAAGCCATTGTGGTTCCTCTTCGCCTGACTTCAGATGGTAATGGATGTGTTTTGCAGACTCTTTTAGTGATGAAAACAATTTGAGACATTAAAGGAAAACCACGGCAGAATCCATTACGGGATGTTTCTGAACTCAAGTTTATCTTTTACTGGAAAAATTAAGATGTGCTTAAACAAATTACGTGTTGATTTTTCATTTTAGATGCAAACTGTTGTCCAATAGGAGAATGTGTTTATTTTGAATCAATAAAGCTTGGCTTTTTATATGAAGCTAAAACGCTGGTTAAATTGGTAGCTGTCCGTAGCTTATCTTGGGTAAAAAATGACACATGGCACCACCCTTCCCTCCACCCTTCCCTCCACCCAGCCTTCCACCCTGCCCTCTACCCATCCCTCCACCCATCCCTCCACCCAGCCTTCCACCCATCCCTCCACCCAGCCTTCCACCCATCCCTCCACCCTTCCCTCCACCCTGCCCTCCACCCAGACCTCCACCCTTCCCTCCACCCATCCCTCCACCCTTCCCTCCACCCTTCCCTCCACCCATCCCTCCACCCAGCCTTCCACCCTGCCCTCCACCCTTCCCTCCACCCAGCCTTCCACCCTGCCCTCTACCCATCCCTCCACCCAGCCCTCCACCTAGCCTTCCACCCTGCCCTCCACCCAGACCTCCACCCAGACCTCCACCCATCCTTCCACCCATCCCTCCACCCAGACCTCCACCCAGCCCTCCACCCAGACCTCCACCCATCCCTCCACCCTGCTCTCCACCCTGCTCTTCATCATCTCAATCTCATGAAAATGTTGAAAATTTATATTTTTCTTTTTGTGTGCATAGTCTCAGGATACACATTCGGTAAACAAAGTGTTTTTAATATTTTTTACATTTTAAATATATTTTATATATATTTAAAAAATTAACAAATGCTGTTTGTTTGTTGTGAAATTGTGAATGACAGGGTGACAGGACAATTTACACTCCAGTACTGCACAGTGCCTGCTAGTGAGATAGAGATACTTTGACTCTTCTCTGCCCGACATGAACTGATGCAGGGCGTAATCAGACCATCATCAGACCAGATTCAGCTAGGACCATTTTGTGTTCACTCCTGAGGGCAAAGGTTATCAGCCCTGGCTAACCATGCTGCACCTCTTCCTCTCTTTCTTCCTCTTCCTCTCCCTCTTGTGCTCCGAATGCTGACTTGGAAATCCTAGTGAAGGAATGCCGCAGTTAACAGGGCTCTTTTTTAGAAACCTGCAGTTAATATGTCTTCTCTAAAATACTGCCAATAATTGATACTGCCATTAATTGATGCCATTAATAAAATACTGCCTTTTTTCTAGAACACCACAGTCTCTTTTCTAGAATACAATCGTAACCACCCTGTCCCTGCTCTGACTCCACCCCATCCCTGCTCTGACTCCACCTCTCTCTCTGCTCTGACTCCACCCCTGTCCCTGCTCTAATTCCATCCTCATCCCTGCTCTGACTCCACCCCATCCCTGCTCTGACTCCACCTCTCTCTCTGCTCTGACTCCACCCCTGTCCCTGCTCTAATTCCATCCTCATCCCTGCTCTGACTCCACCCCATCCCTGCTCTGACTCCACCTCTCTCTCTGCTCTGACTCCACCCCTGTCCCTGCTCTAATTCCATCCTCATCCCTGCCCTGACTCTACCCCCATCTCTGCTCTGACTCCACCCCATCCCTGTTCTGACTCCACCCTATCCCTGCCCTGACTCTACCCCCATCTCTGCCCTGACTCTACCCCCATCTCTGCTCTGACTCCACCCCCATCCCTGTTCTGACTCCACCCCCGTCCCTGTTCTGACTCCACCCCCGTCCCTGCCCTTACTCCACTGCTGTTCCTGGAGGTCTCCACGGCATGTTGGTCTGTCTGTAGTACAGGAAGCACTTCTGTTTCTGCCCAGTGTCAATGTTATTCTACCTAAGGGACCAATCACAGTGCAGTTTATCGAGCATGAATGCCATGGGGTAATAACAAACTGAATGCAAGTCCTAAATGGAAAGTGTTGTGTTTAGTGACCCATACAAGGAGCCAAAGAACCTGCTAATGTCCATTAGTACGGCTAGTTAATGGCTCTTAGCAAGTCCTATTAATTACACACAGGCCCAATAGTGGCAACAATGTCGAGAGCCCCTTTCTGCTCCCCTCCCCCCTCTTGCATTATTAACGCCTAACGAAGCAGGTTTGTTTCCTTTGCGGGTTTTAATAGCTTCTAATAGACAGAATGTAGCATTTACATGCTTGAACCACTGCCTCTTACTGATGTCACACTAATGCATTTACACATTTCTGCTTTAACAGGCCACTGTTAACTGTTGTGTGAATATGGGGTCATTATGAACATTCTTAAGCCTGACAAACTGCACACAGCATGATTCCATGAAGGGACCACACCCTTTCTTTGGGGAGGAGAAATCTTATACTTTGTACGTTAGTCCAACATGGAAGGAGTTCCAGTTCCTTTAAAGACTCAAACAAACAGCAAATAAACAAAGGACAAAGTGTGGAGAACTAGTAAACGAGAACAGACACACTAACTGAACCAGTCGGCAGACACAAGAACTGAACTGAACCAATCAGCACACAGGTGAGGAGGACACAGGTGAGGAGGACACAGGTGAGAGGGGACACAGGTGAGGGGAGAGGAGGTCCAGGCCCTGAGCGTAACGTTCCTACTGACCTCTCAATAAATTACACAGGCCAAGCAGCCTGCGGGATGTAGTGCACTGCTGTTTGGAGACTGTGTGAGCCCACACTGGTGGACACTGTCTGTCTGACCCCCCCACACTGGTGAAGACTGTCTGTCTAACCCCACGCAGGTGGACACTATCTGTCTGACCCCATGCTGGGGGGCATTTACAAAAACTGATTTGCGATCACTCCCAGCCAGACAGAGTGATCACCAGACCCCCGTCCTAATGGAGTGAAGTCTGTGAAGTCCAGCATGCTTTGCCCTGCTGGTCAACACAGAGCACCAAGATACAGTATAGCAGTGCTGATAAACCTGCTGACAGACTGAGAAACCATTTAGAGAAAATGCTTTCAAAGGCTGATTGTGAATTAGGGTAGACCTATTGCCTTACACACACACACACACACACACACACACACACACACACACACTTCACTAGCTTTTCCTGTTTTCCTGCACTAACTCGTAGTTTTATATTGTGAAACGGCGTAACGTTTCCGCTGTAAGGAGTATATCCAGGTTTGAAATGACATACTATCAAATGTCTGAGAACTAACATGTTACTTCAAAATAAACTCAGAATGATGTGATGGTCTTCAGAAGTGTGTGATGGATTTCAGAAGTATGTGATGGAGTTTAGAAGCATGTGATGGATTTCAGAAGTGTGTGATTGATTTCAGAAGCATGTGATGGATTTTAGAAGTATGTGATGGTCTTCAGAAGCGCGTGATAGTCTTCAGAAGTGTATGATGGTTTTAGAAGCATGTGATGGTCTTCAGAAGCATGTGATAGTCTTCAGAAGCGTGTGATGGTTTTAGAAGCATGTGATGGTCTTCAGAAGCGTGTGATAGTCTTCAGAAGCGTGTGATGGTCTTCAGAAGTATGTGATAGTCTTCAGAAGCGTGTGATAGTTTTAAGAAGCATGTGATGGTCTTCAAAAGCATGTGATAGTCTTCAGAAGTGTGTGATAGTCTTCAAAAGCATGTGATAGTCTTCTGAAACGTGTGATGGTCTTCAGAAGCGTGTGATGGACTTCAGAAACATGTGATGGTCTTCAGAAGTGTGTGATGGTCTTCTGAAACATGTGATGGATCTCCCTCTCATCATTGAGGAACATCTACTTTGTTTGCTCATGTGGATCCCTGGGCTCTTGTATTTTGTATTATTAGTATGTTTCTATCAGATATTTAACACTGTATGCTATATGTGTGTATGTGTGCTGTAAGTGTCTGTGCAGCAAAATCAGTCAGCAGACAGCAGATTGTGAATAACAAGATTTCTGGGATGGTCCCAGTTCAGTGGTTTCATTCCATCGAATGATTTTGTGAACGAGAAAATACTCATTTTTTTTCTGAATGTTACCAAATCCAATGTGTATCCTATAACCTCTCTAGCAGAAAAGTAGATACCTATCCCATCTGTAATAGTTCTGCACTTATGATTTCAAATTTGGTACCTTGATTATGTTCAAGTCTTATGAAATATTCAGGCATTTCAGGAGTATGGCGTTGTGGGTGGGGCTAAACCCCCTTCTCTGGTGCTGAGTGCTGCAGGTTCATGATTGGCTGTGGTTGCTGTTGTGTGGGTAGGTGTCATATTTCTCTCCTAATATGCTAATCAGAGGTGCTTGTGTGTGAGTGTGAAAAGGTTTATGGCCTCTGTAATCTGCCCTGTAATTTGTGTTTCCTGAGCATCTTGACATCTCCAGGTTCGTTCAGAGATGAGTGAACTCCGTTTTTCAGAATAAACATATGTAGGGGGTACTTTGTTGTTTTCCAACCCAGACCTCAGTAACGACGTTTCTGTTGTATGGTTTGTGCTCTCCACATTGCTTCAGCGGTGGTTTCAGGAACGTGACGTGACGCCACTGAGTTCCTTGCTGACGATCCTGTACGTCTTCAGAATGCCTGATCACTCTTCAAATACAGGAAATCCAACAAGTAAAAAATCCAAAAGGAAAGTTCACAATGTAGAATGTGAGTTTAGACCTGAGACCTGTCACAGCAACCCGCTCACGTTACAGCAGGAACCCGCTCACGTTACAGCAGGAACCCGCTCACGTCACAGCAACCCGCTCACGTCACAGCAGGAACCCGCTCACGTCACAGCAGGAACCCGCTCACGTCACAGCAGGAATCCGCTCACGTCACAGCAGGAACCCGCTCACGTCACAGCAGGAACCCGCTCACGTCACAGCAGGAACCCGCTCACGTCACAGCAGGAACCCGCTCACGTCACAGCAGGAATCCGCTCACGTCACAGCAGGAACCCGCTCACGTCACAGCAGGAACCCGCTCACGTCACAGCAGGAACCCGCTCACGTCACAGCAGGAACCCGCTCACGTCACAGCAGGAACCCGCTCACGTCACAGCAGGAACCCGCTCACGTCACAGCAGGAACCCGCTCACGTCACAGCAGGAACCCGCTCACGTCACAGCAGGAACCCGCTCACGTCACAACAGGAACCCGCTCACGTTGCAGGAACACTCTCACGTCACAGCAGGAACCCGCTCACGTCACAGCAGGAACCTGCTCACGTTACAGGAACACTCTCACGTTACAACAGGAACAACAGCTTTCACGCAGGAATAGGGATGGAGAGATAGGGATGGAGAGAGAGGGATGGAGAGAGAGGGATGGAGAAGGGAGACAGGAGGTTAAAGATAAAAGAAACAAACAGAGGACTGAGCAGGGTGTGGCTGTCAGCCCTGTACCCCAGACCCCCCCTAGATCACCCCTAGTGCCCCCTGCCCGGGTGTGACCACCATGGGTAAGTGCAGATGGTGGAGAGGGAGGGGGGGGTGACCCCCTGTGACCCCCTGCTGCTGCTCTCTAACGGGGTCACACTGCACCTGAGGAGTGAGAGGATGGGCGGAACGGAGCACAGGGCCCGGCGCCCACACACACGTCCTGCGAGACCTGTGTGTGTGTGTGTGTGTGTGTGAGTGAGTGTCCCCACAAAAACATTACAGGCCAGGATGAGTACATGATTAGATCAGACCACACAATGGCAGTGTTTGCATGTCCATTTGGTGCCATTAGGAGGGGCGTGTGTGGCAGGCTTTGTGCAGTGGGGGATGTGGTCTCGGCTGATTCACTTCTGGGGCTCTGGTGAAACATAACTGCCCAGGGCTTTTTGTTTTATTGCTGTGTATTGAAGAGAGAATCAGGTGCCGTGCGGGAGTCTGCTGCCCTGTAATAGATGCCCCCTCCCATTCTGGGCTCCATTTTGAGTCCACATATGAAGGAATAATTGAATAGGGCACAAACACAAATGGGCTTTAGCAAATGCAGATGTCTAAAATGTTAACAAGATCAGATGAAGGTTTTTGGCCTCCATCCTGTGGGTGTCATGGCTGGAATGTCCCACTGGACAAAAACGTCTGGCTGGTTTTGTTGTCCTTGTGTGTTGAAGGTGATCAAACAGGGCAGTGTCTGAAGAGCTCGGGGCATCTGTGCATGTTGAGATTCATAGAATCTTAGAAAAGTTGCTCATAAGCTGTAAGGACTCAGTAAACAGGAGAAACTGGCTAGGACCAGTTTGGACCTTAAGTAATTTGGTAGTATTCTGTTCTGTTACTTATGAAATAATATAGTGTTCTGTCACTTAAGTAACTAGGCATTGTTCTCTTCAAATACTTAAGTAATTGGGCAGTGTTCTGTTGCTTAAGTGGGCAGTGTTCTGTTCTATTAAGTAATTGGGCAGTGTTCTGTTCTGTTACTTAAGTAACTGAGCAGTGTTCTGTTACGTAAATAATTGGGCAGTGTTCTGTTAGTTAAGCAATTGGGCAGCGTTCTGTTCTGTTACTTAAACAATTGGGCAGTGTTTTGTTCTGTTACTTAAGTAATTGGGCAGTGTTCTCTTCTGTTACTTAAGTAATTAGGCAGTGTTCTGTTGTGTTACTTAAGAATTTGGGCAGGGTTCTGTTCTGTTACTTAAGTAACAGTTCAGTTCAGTTTGTTCAGTCTGCAGCCTCTCTTCAGTCCTGCTTCAGTTCTTTCCCAGCTCCTGACATGCTGTGTCTCCATCAGAGACCTACACCTACATCCACATCATTCTCTGCAGCCTGTCAGTACCAGGTCCAGGTAGAGGCAGAGCTGGAACAGATCAAACAGCCCTGGTGAGTATGGGCTGCGCCCTTCAGCCTCGTTCCCTCGTTGCCTCGTTCCCTCGTTCCCTCGTTCCCTTGAGCAGATCAGCCGCACATGCTTTGTACAACACATTTCTAAAGTGTTTTAAATGTTTTGTTCTGAGTGAGATCGAGGCTGCTCGTTGTTTCCCGTGCAGATGAATAAAAGAATCAGAATGGATCGCAGCTGGGCGGCTGTTCCTGCTTGTTGAATTACCTCATTTCGAGCTTTGATCAAACATATGGTGCTTGAACACTAAAGGTAGACCTGCTGCGGAGGAGACCTGCTGCTGGTCTTTGGTTCTTCATCTCTTCTGTGCAGACTGTTTTTATTTTCATGTGTACTTAGCAGCAATAGAACTAAACTGCTGTTTCTGCTTGAATAGACCAACATTAAGTAGCTTTTCTGAGATGGTGGGAGTTGAAGTGCAGGCGGTGTAGGTTGTGCTGGTTGGCCATTGTTGATGTTTAGATGGAGACTGTTTAACAGATGTGTGTGAGATAACCCACTCCTGCAGTCACACTGCTCCACCCACCACTCCACCCACCACTCCACCCTCTACTCCGCCTTATTGCCCCTTTTCTTGCTTCTTCTTTTTCGTTTTTCCTCCTTTTAAAGTGGACAATTATTTGAGCTTTAAAGGCTGTTTGGTTTAAGATGTGAGATCTGACACCTCTCTTATGAGATTACCTTAAAAACATGTTTCATTTTGTGGCGCAGTAGATTCCAATTATGTATTTGGGTAATTTTGTAAAATTACATAGACTTCCTGTTCCCTCCAAAACACACCTTAGACACAAACTTGGTTTTCTGTCTGTGCGCATGTACATATCACAGTGTGACCTCCCACCCACTCACATACACACACACACACACACACACACACACGTACACACACACACACACACACACACACGTACACACACACACACACACACACACACACACACACACACACACACACACACACACACGTACACACACACACACACACACACACACACACACACACACACACACACACGTACACACACACACACACACACACACACACACACACACACACACACACACACAATCAGTTGTGACAGATAATACAACACTGGCTAATGTTTGAAATGGCAATTAAGAAATGAGTTGTTAATTAATTATTTTGTATAATGAACCACCACCTCCAACACCAAATGTTGTTCTGTATCCATATGATGGCACTGTTCCGTATGGTGGCAGTTGAATAATAATATAAAACTTGCTATGGTGTTAATGACTTGTTTCATTATTCCCTGTATAATTAGTAGTATTTCAGAAGCAGCAAGCCTTTAAAGTCATACATGTATAAATTACAAATTTGAGTTTGTCTTTGACGCAACATGGTAGTATTATAGTTTGACATGTTTCAGTGTTACGGTTATGATTGGGTCAGAGTTTTTTCATGACAGCAACAATCAAGAATAGATTACAATGTGACTTACATTTTAGTTTCTTAAAACTTTTGCAACTGTAAACATACTGTATTTGAGTTTTTACAACAGAAGTCTGGAGTTGTGCATAATGGTATTTCCAGGGGTTTCTCCGAGGGGTGAAATCCTGGGTCTGATTGGTTTCTCTACAGGGTGAATTCTGGATCTGTGACTGGCCCTGACTTTGCTATGGGCCTGTTTGCCCTCTTTGTTACAAAAAGATGTTTTGCCAATGGGTGGTCATTCTTTCTTCTTACACTTGTCTCTCTCTCTCTCTTTCTCTTTCCTTGTGTGTATCTGTGTGTGTGTGTGTGTGTGTGTGTATGTGTGTATCTGTGTGTGTGTGTGTGTGTGTGTGTGTGTGTGTATGTGTGTGCGTGTGTATTTGTGCGTGTGTGTGTGTGTGTGTGTGTGTATTTGTGCGTGTGGGTGTGTATTTGTGATATTAATGAACACATTGCCAGCTCACCCACAAACACTTTGTGCAGGTGTAAAATCTTATTTCAAAGCACTCAGTAAATGTGTGAACGGAAACCTTTGAAGTTCATATATTGGAGAATCTTTAGTTCTCCTCTTCATTGCGAGAGTGCACACGTCTGAATGCTGCCTCCGACTCTGAAACACATCCACAGACCTGACAGAGCCCAGACCTGACCGAGACCAGACCTGACAGAGACCAGACCTGACCGAGACCAGACCTGACAGAGACCAGACCTAACAGAGCCCAGACCTGACAGAGCCTAGACCTGACAGAGACCAGACCTAACAGAGCCCAGACCTGACAGAGCCTAGACCTGACAGAGACCAGACCTGACCGAGACCAGACCTGACCGAGACCAGACCTGACTGAGTCCAGACCTGACCAATACCAGACCTGACAGAGACCAGACCTGACAGAGACCAGACCTGACAGCGCCATTGCATTTAAAAACGCCAGTCACATATAATTAACATTTTGAATGATGATTAATAATGGAGATGTGATGATGCAGTACTAGTGACCGTAGTGTCCGTAGCCGGTGGGAGATATTCCTGTGTAATCTGAGTATCGAGTAGCCACTGGGAGAGAATCCTGAGTACAAACAATACAAGTACTAATGTGTAATTGATACTCCTGCACATGACATATTTGTTACTGTATCTAATCCAGCTAGCGGGAAGTCTTCCTGTAAATATGAGAGGCTGAGCTGTCAGAAGACTGTGCTTAGGTACTGCATTATTTCCAGGGGGTTAGGGTCAGGGAGTAGGCAGGGTTAGGGTCAAGGTTAGGCAGGGTTAGGGTCAAGGAGAAGGCGGGGTTAGGGTCAAGAAGTGGAGTAGTCGGGGTTAGGGTCAATGAGTATGTGAGGTTAGTGTCCAGGAGTAGGCGGGGTTAGTGTCAGGGAGTAGAGTAGGTGGGGTTAGGGTCAATGAGTAGGTGAGGTTAGTGTCCAGGAGTAGGCGGGGTTAGTGTCAGGGAGTAGAGTAGGCGGGGTTAGGGTCAGGGAGTAGGTGAGGTTAGGGTCCAGGAGTAGGCGGGGTTAGTGTCAGGGAGTAGAGTAGGTGGGGTTAGGGTCAATGAGTAGGTGAGGTTAGTGTCCAGGAGTAGGCGGGGTTAGTGTCAGGGAGTAGGTGAGGTTAGGGTCCAGGAGTAGGTGGGGTTAGTGTCAGGGAGTAGAGTAGGCGGGGTTAGGGTCAGGGAGTAGGTGAGGTTAGGGTCCAGGAGTAGGCGGGGTTAGGGTCAGGGAGTAGAGTAGGCGGGGTTAGGGTCAGGGAGTAGGTGAGGTTAGGGTCCAGAAGTAGGCGGGGTTAGGGTCAAGAAGTAGAGTAGGCGGGGTTAGGGTCAGGGAGTAGGTGAGGTTAGGGTCCAGGAGTAGGCGGGGTTAGTATCAGGGAGTAGAGTAGGCAGGGTTAGGGTCAGGGAGAAGACGGGGTTAGGGTCAGGGAGAAGGCGGGGTTAGTATCAGGGAGTAGAGTAGGCAGGGTTAGGGTCAGGGAGAAGACGGGGTTAGGGTCAGGGAGAAGGCGGGGTTAGTGTCAGGGAGTAGAGTAGGCGGGGTTAGGTTCAGGGAGTAGATCCTGATTCAGACTATGGTTTCCTTCTGACTTCATCACACTTGTTAGCTGTTATTATTGATTGTTAAGCTGTTATTATTATGTTATTATTATTGTTAGCTGTTATATTAGATGTTAACATGGCTGACTGCAGAAACATCGTAGTAGAGGTGCAGGTTGGAGTGGTCATGGTCTGGCAGGTCTGATTCATGGTGGAGAAAAATATCAAATCTTTTGGTACAGGAATCTGCACTTTGTTTTTCAAATTTTAGAGAAATAAACAGATAAATATGGAATATATTATACCATATATTTATATATTATACCATGGTATTATATATAAATACTATGCAAACAGTAATGTAGCTGTCTTCCTAAGGGCGGGTTAGTATATCAGCCTCTCAGATGGGTGTATGTAGGCACATGTGTCAGCCTCTCAGATGTGCATATGAAGGCACGTGTCAGCCTCTCAGATGGGCGTATGAAGGCACGTGTGTCAGCCTCTCAGATGTGCATATGAAGGCACGTGTCAGCCTCTCAGATGGGCGTATGAAGGCACGTGTGTCAGCACGTGTGTCAGCCTCTCAGATGGGTAAATGAAGGCACGTGTGTTAGCCTCTCAGATGGGTGTATGAAGGCACGTGTGTTAGCCTCTTAGATGGGCGTATGAAGGCACGTGTGTTAGCCTCTCAGATGGGCGTATGTAGGCACGCGTGTCAGCCTCTCAGATGGGTGTATGGAGGCACTTGTGTTAGTCTCTCAGATGGGCGTATGAAGGCACATGTGTTAGTCTCTCAGATGGGTGTATGAAGGCATGTGTGTCAGCCTCTCAGATGGGCGTATGAAGGCACGTGTCAGTCTCTCAGATGGGCGTATGAAGGCACGTGTTAGCCTCTCAGATGGGCGTATGAAGGCACGTGTGTTAGTCTCTCAGATGGGTGAATGAAGGCACGTGTGTTAGTCTCTCAGATGGGCGTATGAAGGCACATGTGTTAGCCTCTCAGATGGGTGTATGATGGCACGTGTGTCAGCCTCTCAGATGGGTGAATGAAGGCACGTGTGTTAGTCTCTCAGATGGGCGTATGAAGGCACATGTGTTAGCCTCTCAGATGGGCATATGAAGGCACGTGTGTTAGTCTCTCAGATGGGCGTATGAAGGCACATGTGTTAGCCTCTCAGATGGGTGTATGAAGGCATGTGTGTCAGCCTCTCAGATGGGCGTATGAAGGCACGTGTGTCAGCTTCTCAGATGGGTGAATGAAGGCACGTGTCAGTCTCTCAGATGGGTGTATGATGGCACGTGTGTCAGTCTCTCAGATGGGTGAATGAAGGCACGTGTGTCAGCCTCTCAGATGGGCGTATGAAGGCACGTGTGTCAGCCTCTCAGATGGGTGAATGAAGGCACGTGTGTCAGCCTCTCAGATGGGCGTATGAAGGCACGTGTGTCGGCCTCTCAGATGGGTGAATGAAGGCATGTGTGTCAGCCTCTCAGATGGGCGTATGAAGGCACGTGTCAGTCTCTCAGATGGGTGTATGATGGCACGTGTGTCAGCCTCTCAGGTGGGTGAATGAAGGCACGTGTGTTAGTCTCTCAGATGGGCGTATGAAGGCACATGTGTTAGCCTCTCAGATGGGCGTATGAAGGCACGTGTGTTAGTCTCTCAGATGGGTGAATGAAGGCACGTGTGTTAGTCTCTCAGATGGGCGTATGAAGGCACATGTGTTAGCCTCTCAGATGGGTGTATGATGGCACGTGTGTCAGCCTCTCAGATGGGTGAATGAAGGCACATGCGTTAGCCTCTCAGATGGGCGTATGAAGGCACGTGTGTCAGCTTCTCAGATGGGTGATTGAAGGCACGTGTCAGTCTCTCAGATGGGTGTATGAAGGCACGTGTCAGTCTCTCAGATGGGTGTATGATGGCACGTGTGTCAGTCTCTCAGATGGGTGAATGAAGGCACGTGTGTCAGCCTCTCAGATGGGCGTATGAAGGCACGTGTGTCAGCCTCTCAGATGGGTGAATGAAGGCACGTGTGTCAGCCTCTCAGATGGGCGTATGAAGGCACGTGTGTCGGCCTCTCAGATGGGTGAATGAAGGCATGTGTGTCAGCCTCTCAGATGTGCGTATGAAGGCACGTGTCAGTCTCTCAGATGGGTGTATGATGGCACGTGTGTCAGCCTCTCAGATGGGTGAATGAAGGCACGTGTGTTAGTCTCTCAGATGGGCGTATGAAGGCACATGTGTTAGCCTCTCAGATGGGCGTATGAAGGCACGTGTGTTAGTCTCTCAGATGGGTGAATGAAGGCATGTGTGTCAGCCTCTCAGATGGGCATATGAAGGCACGTGTGTCGGCCTCTCAGATGGGCGTATGAAAGCATGTGTGTTAGCCTCTCAGATGGGTGTATGTAGGCACATGTGTCGGCCTCTCAGATGGGCGTATGAAAGCATGTGTGTTAGCCTCTCAGATGGGTGTATGTAGGCACATGTGTCAGCCTCTCAGATGGGTGTATGAAGGCACGTGTGTTGGCCTCTCAGATGGGCGTATGAAGGCACATGTGTCAGCCTCTCAGATGGGTGTATGAAGGCACGTGTGTCGGCCTCTCAGATGGGCGTATGAAGGCACGTGTGTCAGCCTCTCAGATGGGTGAATGAAGGCACGTGTGTCAGCCTCTCAGATGGGCGTATGAAGGCACGTGTGTCGGCCTCTCAGATGGGCGTATGAAGGCACGTGTGTCGGCCTCTCAGATGGGCGTATGAAGGCACGTGTGTTAGTCTCTCAGATGGGCGTATGAAGGCACATGTGTTAGCCTCTCAGATGGGCGTATGAAGGCACGTGTGTTAGTCTCTCAGATGGGTGAATGAAGGCACGTGTGTTAGTCTCTCAGATGGGCGTATGAAGGCACATGTGTTAGCCTCTCAGATGGGTGTATGATGGCACGTGTGTCAGCCTCTCAGATGGGTGAATGAAGGCACGTATGTTAGTCTCTCAGATGGGCGTATGAAGGCACATGTGTTATCCTCTCAGATGGGCGTATGAAGGCACGTGTGTTAGTCTCTCAGATGGGCGTATGAAGGCACATGTGTTAGCCTCTCAGATGGGTGTATGAAGGCATGTGTGTCAGCCTCTCAAATGGGCGTATGAAGGCACGTGTGTCAGCTTCTCAGATGGGTGAATGAAGGCACGTGTCAGTCTCTCAGATGGGTGTATGATGGCACGTGTGTCAGTCTCTCAGATGGGTGAATGAAGGCACGTGTGTCAGCCTCTCAGATGGGCGTATGAAGGCACGTGTGTCAGCCTCTCAGATGGGTGAATGAAGGCACGTGTGTCAGCCTCTCAGATGGGCGTATGAAGGCACGTGTGTCGGCCTCTCAGATGGGTGAATGAAGGCACGTGTGTCAGCCTCTCAGATGGGCGTATGAAGGCACGTGTGTCAGCCTCTCAGATGGGTGAATGAAGGCACGTGTGTCAGCCTCTCAGATGGGCGTATGAAGGCACGTGTGTCGGCCTCTCAGATGGGCGTATGAAGGTACGTGTGTCAGCCTCTCAGATGGGTGAATGAAGGCACGCGTGTCAGCCTCTCAGATGGGCATATGAAGGCACGTGTGTCGGCCTCTCAGATGGGTGTATGAAAGCATGTGTGTTAGCCTCTCAGATGGGTGTATGTAGGCACATGTGTCGGCCTCTCAGATGGGTGTATGAAGGCACGTGTGTCAGCCTCTCAGATGGGTGTATGAAGGCACGTGTGTTGGCCTCTCAGATGGGCGTATGAAGGCACATGTGTCAGCCTCTCAGATGGGTGTATGAAGGCACGTGTGTCAGCCTCTCAGATGGGTGAATGAAGGCACGTGTGTTAGCCTCTCAGATGGGCATATGAAGGCACGCGTGTCAGTCTCTCAGATGGGCGTATGAAGGCACGTGTGTTAGCCTCTCAGATGGGCGTATGAAGGCACGTGTGTCAGTCTCTCAGATGGGCGTATGAAGGCACGTGTGTTAGCCTCTCAGATGGGCGTATGAAGGCACGCGTGTCAGCCTCTCAGATGGGCGTATGAAGGCACGTGTGTCAACCTTTCAAAAGGCATGTGTGAGGCATGGCACTGTTAGCTTCTCCACACTACAGAGAGAGGAAATGAAAAGACAGAAGCATTGTAAACAAGAGGGAGTGTCTCCCACAACCCTCGCTGTGTCATCCCACCTGTCACTCAGTCAGGTAGAGAGGAGAGAAGAGAGAGGAGTGAGAGGTTGAGTGAGAGTGGGTGAGGGAGAAACTGTGAGTGAGTGAGACTGATAGTATGATTGAGAGTGAATGAATGAATTAGAGTATTAGTGGGTGAGAGTGTGGGTGTGCATGACAGGGGTGAGAGTGTGTGGGCAGGTGAGAGGGAGGGGTGAGAGAGGGGGTGAGGGTGTGGGTGTATTAGAAGGCGAGTGGGTGAAGAGGGTTGAGGGTGTAAGTGTATTAGACAGTGAGTGGGTGAGAGAGAGGTGAGAGAGTGAGTGGGTGAGAGAGGCGTGAGAGTATGGGTATATTAGAGAGTGAGTGGGTGAGAGTGGTAATTTTTTTGTAAAATTAGATCAAATGTCAAATATTGAAAATAAATATACATTTATTCTGAAAATAACAAAAATGCCAGAAATAAAATTGTGACTCATAATCTATTTACCCCAGGATATGCCCCAGGAGCGTCCCCAGGAGAGTGAGGAGAAAGAGAATAGCAAACCATGGGAGCAGGTCAACAGCAGAGAGAAGAGAGAGGGAGGAGAGAGGGAAGCAAGAGGGAGGAGAGGAGAGAGGAGAAGGAAGAGAGAAAGAGGAAAGGGAGGAGCCTTTATGCCACAGGCCAACAGGACAGGGAGAGGTGGGTGATATTGGAGAGTAGATGAAGAATAGTCAGAGGACATGAACCAGAACCACCACTAAATGCAGCAGCACCCTGGACTGGATTTTACACCCAGCCAGTGGCGCAAAAAGGGGGCATGCAGCGTATGCGACGCATAGGGGCGCTGCACTAGAGGGGGCGCCAAATCGATAAGATGTAATACTTAATTTGTGTCCATCTTACGTTCGCCACCCCCCCCCCACCCCCCCGTCAACAACTTTCGTTCGGGGGGCGCCGATAGTATGTTTGCATACACCTCTGAAAGTAAGTAATTGCACCCCTGCACCCAGCCCACACAACTCACCATGCGGTCAGTCCACCGAAATGCTCTTACTCACGCAGCTAAAGTTATCCAGACTCTAGTTAGCTGTTGTTTGCTGTTGTGACCATATGTGTCAGCCTCCTGTCATGGGTCAGCTAGGCTGGTGGCATTAGGAGCAAATCAGACCTGTGCAACATTGTGTCGTGGTGGCATCACGCTGGGCAGTCACCGCTGACCTCTGTTCCCTGCACTGATTCAGTCAGAACGTGTCAGGCAGCAACACAATCGACAAAAAGGGAAAAGCCGAGACAATGTTCAAAGACCACCGACGTATTAGAGAAGTGAAGAACATCTCAGCAGCTACACAGCTACACACTGACAGAAACCTTCCTGCACATGGCTGAATGCAAACATTCTGAACACATCACAAAGTGAGCGATTTACTACGGCTGTCAGATATACATTTTTAAGGATTCTGAAAAAGACTTCTGAAAGTTAACTTCTACCAAAAGACTCAGGAAGCAGACTTCTGAAAGTTAACATCTACCAAAAGACCCAGAAAGCAGACTTCTGAAAGTTAACTTCTACCCAAAAAAGTACATGAGGGGGAATTGTTCTGAACTCAAAAAGTTTGAAGACTTTTCAGTCTTACAAAACCAGAAGAATGTGAAAAGCAGAAACCAAACAGAAGCACACACCCCTGAGAGCCCTGATCCCCCTGCATTCTCACAGCCACACTGTAGAAGATCGTCCTGCCTCAGAGGCCACGCTCCTCCCCTCCACCTGCTGGAAGTGGAGCTAATCGAACTAAGACACTATAAGATAAGAACTTGCTGAGGTAAAACAGGAGCTAGAACAAAAACAGATACTGCTCTGATCACCTGAACTCCCCCTGAAGGATATAGGCCATATGGCACTCAGCACTCATCAACACTGGGACAGGACAATCTAACAGCAAAACAGTGGAGAGTAGGACAGCTGGTGAACAGAGATAGCCTCTCCCAGGACCACACCCCACAACAGCCTGGTCACACCCTCAAAGCCACACCTTCATCCCAGGACCAAAGTCAAAATCAAAGTCAAATTTATTTATATAGCGCTTTTTACAACACATGTCACAAAGCAGCTTTACAATCGTATGGAAAAACTCCCTATTATGGT
This sequence comes from Brachyhypopomus gauderio, assembly GCF_052324685.1. Taxonomy (NCBI): domain Eukaryota; kingdom Metazoa; phylum Chordata; class Actinopteri; order Gymnotiformes; family Hypopomidae; genus Brachyhypopomus; species Brachyhypopomus gauderio. The sequence goes on along the minus strand of NC_135221.1, from coordinate 19,700,751 downwards.
GGGGATTAGGAAGAAACCTCGGGAGGACCAAGACTCAAAAGGGCGGCCCGTAAACACAAGTTCGTATTTGTGGACAAAAGGTGGTACAGTTATCGGTAAGGTTCTTGTTCCCTGGCCAATTAGTCACAGCCACAGGACCACACCCCACAGCAGCCTAGTCACACCCTAGAAACAGCACCTCCATCCCAGGACCACACCCCATCGCAGCCTGGTCACATCCTCGAAGCCACACCTCCATCCCTGGACCACACCCCACAGCAGCCTGGTCACACCCTCAAAGCCACACCTCTATCCCAGGACCACACTCCACCGCAGTCTGCTCACACCCTCAGAACGGGGTGTCTCTCACCATGGCAGAATTGGGTCAATATTGATTCATTATAAAGTTACAGGAAAGGGCAGTCAAATTCTGGAAATATTTATTAATCCTCACTCATGTACCATTATACTCAGACTGACTAACACAAACACTAAGGAAAGGGCTCAGAACCAGAGGAAAACAACCACCCTGATCAGAATGAACCAAGCTACCACACATCTAAGGGAAAATCGAATTTATTGGGAATCTCAAACAAAATCATCAAATATAACACTGTTATCAGGCCCTAAAAAACAAACTGTAACCATAGTGACTGATAAACAGAACACCACCTTGACAAGGTCCAGACTCAGTGAAAAGCGCCTGGCCAGTGTTCTTCTATTTTACTTCTATGTCCTAGAACATTTCAGTTAATCACAGTTCTGCAACATTTCTGCTTTTAACTACTACTACTTTTACTAAAAGTCCCATGATGGACTGAGATTAACAGGATTTTATTCTTCAATCTACTCATGTTTTCACTTTTCTCATGGTAGCACTCTTCACTCTTCTCATGATAGCACACTTCACTCTTCTCATGGTAGCACTCTTCATGCTTCTCATGGTAGCATTCGTCATCCTTTTCATGGTAGCGCTCTTCACCCATCTCATGGTAGCACACTTTTCATGGTATCACCCCTCACTGCACTCATAATGGCACTCTTCACTCTTCACTCTTTTATGGTAGCATTCTTCACCCTTTTTATGGAAGCACTCCTCACCGTTTTCTTGGTAGCACACTTTTCATGGTATCACTCTTCACCCTTCTCATGGTAGCACTATTCACCTTCTCATGGTTTGACTCTTCTATTGGTAGCATTCTTCATCTTCTCATGGTTTCACTCTTCTTGTGGTAGCACTCTTCCCATGGTAGCTGTCTTCATGCTTCTCATTGTAGCACTCTTCACCCATCTCATGGTAGCACTCTTCACCATTGTCATGGTAGCACACTTCTCATGGTATCACTCTGCACTGTACTCATGGTAGCACTCTTCACTCTTCTCATGGTAGCACTCTTCACCCTTCTCCTGGTAGCGCTCTTCACTCTACTCATGGTTTCACCCATCTCATGGTAGCACTCTTCCCCTTCTCATGGTTTCACTCTTCTTGTTGTAGCACTCCTCCCATGGTAGCTGACTTCACACTTGTCATTGTAGCACTCTTCACCCATCTCATGGTAGCACTCGTTACCATTGTCTTGGTAGCACACTTCTCATGGTATCACTCTTCACTGTACTAATGGTAGCACTCTTCATGCTTCTCACGGTAGCATTCGTCATCCTTTTCATGGTAGCACTCTTCACCCATCTCATGGTAACACTCTTCACCATTCTCATGGTATCACTCTTCACTGTACTCATGGTAGCACTCTTCACCCTTCTCATTGTAGCACTCTACTCATGGTTTCACTCTTCTATTGGTAGCACTTTTCACCCTTTTCATGGTAGCACACTTCTCATGGTATCACTCATCACTATACTCATGGTATCACTCTTTGCCCTTGTCAGGGTAGCACTCTTCAACTTCTCATGGTTTCATTCTTCTATTGGAAGCTTTCTTCACCCTTCTCATGGTTTCACTGTCCTCATTGTAGCGCTCTTCACCCTTCTCATAGTTTTAGGATAAGCTTGATTCAAAATTTCACCACTATGTTGAATTACCCTCCATGTTCTTCTGATGTCACATCTGTGATGTCACCCCTTCGTCCTGCTGTTTGATGTTTGTTCTCATGTCCCCAAAAAGAGGAAATGCTGTTGTGGCCAAGACTTAAAAAGAGAAAGCGAGAAAGAGAAAGAGTGAGCTGCAAAAACAGTCTGAGGCATTCAGAGCGGGTGGGGCTGCTAATCTACAACCTGCTGGACGTGGGTCATGTGAGACAGGAGCTGCAGGTTGTTGCCATCGGGGTCACCAGACGAGCCAAACAGATTGCAGGAGAGGGTTGTTGTTGGAGGGGGGGTGGTGTTGGGGGCACACAGTACGTCAGAGGAGCTCCGAGTCGAAGCTGAGAAACAGTTCCAGCTCGGGAGGGGAACTGGGGACAGGCCTGGAGCAGAAACACGAGTACTCGCAGCAATCCAAGAACATGATTCATATGTCCCCATTCACACTTCACAGCTAGAGACCTGCTCAAAAAGTCCATTCACTGAGTCCAGAGAAACGGACCAAAAAAATGGGGGTGTGGAGGAGAAAGACAGGACACACACACACACACACACACACACACACACAGGGATCTAGACACACACACACACACACACACACACACACATATATATATATATAAAGGGAACTAGAGACACACATGCACAGGGAGCAAGAGACACACATACATTAAGGGAACTAGAGAGACACACACACATAAACAGGGAGCTAAAGATATCTAGAGCAAGAGTGAACATTTTACTCCGGATGTAGCACTTACCTGCAGTCACTCCTGATGTAGCACTTACCTGCTGTCACTCTGGTAATGACCCAGACGTATGCTGAGTGAGCAGTGCACTGTGTGGGGGACCAGACAAGTACCAGAACATCACTCCTAGACACTCCTAGTCATTTAATGTAAAGGAGTGCTGTGACCGGCCCTGTTATCATGGTAGCTGTTTTTCTTTCATCACAAGGCATCGGTGTGAATGCCCAACCCCCCCCCCCCCCCCCCCCACACAAGCCATCTGCTCCTCACACTCTAGTCCTGCCTGCCCCCCCATCTCTCCAAATGTCTCCCCCCACTTGTACACACGTACACACCAATACTTGTAGAAAGAGAGAGAGCTGTCGTGTAGTGGTAACTGCAGTACCATTAGCTGTCTGATTGGAGTCTTCACTTATTAAGAGTAAAGCTCAATGAAGGGGCTTATTTTAGCACTTTTAATGACCACCCTGGTGCTGTGAGCTTCAGTGTACAGCATGCTGGGACTGTTGTTTTCTGGGGCTTCTGCACTGCTCATGGTCTCCTAGCAGCATTCGGTTTGAAGCATGTAGAGGACATGTGTAGAGAGCACGTGTAGAGGATGTGTGTAGAGGACGAGTGTAGAGGACGAGTGTAGAAGACATGTGTAGAGGACGAGTGTAGAAGACGTGTAGAGAGCAGGTGTAGAGGACACGTGTAGAGGACGTGTATAGAGGATGTGTGTAGAGGGCTCATGTAGAGGATGCGTGTAAAGGATGTGTGTAGAGGGCTCAGGTAGAGGACGCATGTAGAGGACATGTAAAGGATGTGTTTAGAGGGCTCATGTAGAGGACGTGTGTAGAGGACGCGTGTAGAGGGCACGTGTACAGGGCTCATGTAGAGGACACGTGTAGATGATGTGTGTAGAGGACGTGTGTAGAGGATGTGTGTAGAGGACATGTGTAGAGGACGCATGTAGAGAGGGTGGGTTGTAGAGGACGCATGCAGAAGACGTGTAGAGAGCACGTGCAGAGAATGAGTGTAGAGGACATGTGTAGAGGACATGTGTAGAGCACGAGTGTAGAGGACATGTGTAGAGGGCACGTGTAGAAGATGAGTGTAGAGGACATGTGTAGAGGGCACGTGTAGAGGACGTTTGTAAAGAACATGTGTAGAGGACGTGTGTAGAGGACATGTGTACAGGACGCGTGTAGAAGGCACGTGTAGAGGACGAGTGTAGAGGACATGTTGAGGGAACATGTAGAGAACGAGTGTAGAGGACATGTGTAGAGGACGCATGTAGAGGACATGTGTAGAGGATGCGTGTGGAGGACGTGTGTAGAGGACGAGTGTAGAGGATGCGTGTAGAGGACGTGTGTAGAGGATGCGTGTAGAGGACATGTGTAGAGGACATGTGTAGAGCACGAGTGTAGAGGACATGTGTAGAGGTCACGTGTAGAAGACGAGTGTAGAGGACATGTGTAGAGAACACGTGTAGAGGACGTTTGTAGAGAACGTGTGTAGAGGATGAGTGTAGAGGACGTGTGTAGAGGACATGTGTACAGGACGCGTGTAGAAGGCACGTGTAGAGGACGAGTGTAGAGGACATGTGTTGAGGAAACATGTAGAGAACGAGTGTAGAGGACATGTGTAGAGGACGCATGTAGAGGACGTGTGTAGAGGATGTGTGTAGAGGACGAGTGTAGAGGATGCGTGTAGAGGATGTGTGTAGAGGACGTGTGTAGAGGATGCGTGTAGAGGATGCGTGTAGAGGACATGTGTAGAGGATGTGTGTAGAGGACGAGTGTAGAAGACATGTGTAGAGGACGAGTGTAGAAGACGTGTGTAGAGAGCATGTGTAGAGGACACGTGTAGAGAACGTGTGTAGAGGACGAGTGTAGAGGACGTGTTTAGAGGGCTCATGTAGAGGATGTGTGTAGAGGACGCATGTAGAGGACGTGTGTAGAGGACATGTGTAGAGGACACGTGTAGAGGATGTGTGTAGAGGACGTGTGTAGAGGGCTCATGTAGAGGGTGTGTGTAGAGGACATGTGTAGAGGACATGTGTAGAGGACGTGTTTAGAGGACGTGTGTAGAGAGCATATGTAGAGGATGAGTGTAGAGGACGAGTGTAGAGGACGCGTGTAGAGGACACGTATAGAGAGCACATGTAGAGGATGAGTGTAGAGGACATGTGTAGAGAACGTGTGTAGAGGACGTGTGTAGAGGACGAGTGTAGAGAGCACAAGTAGATGACGCGTGTAGAGGACATGTTTTGAGGACACGTGTAGAAGATGAGTGTAGAGGACATGTGTAGAGGACGAGTGTAGAGGACATGTGTAGAAGACGTGTGTGGAGGGCTTGTGTAGAGGACGTGTGTAGAGGACGAGTGTAGAAGACGTGTGTAGAGAGCACATGTAGAGGACGTGTAGAGGAACAATGGGTGGAATCCTCCTCACTAACCTCCTCCTCACTACCTACCTCCTCACTAACCTCCTCCTCACTAACCTCCTCACTAACCTCCTCCTCACTAACCTCCTCCTCACTACCTACCTCCTCACTAACCTCCTCCTCACTAACCTCCTCCTCACTAACCTCCTCACTAACCTCCTCCTCACTAACCTCCTCCTCACTAACCTCCTCACTAACCTCCTCCTCACTAACCTCCTCCTCACTAACCTCCTCACTAACCTCCTCCTCACTAACCTCCTCCTCACTACCTACCTCCTCACTAACCTCCTCCTCACTACCTACCTCCTCACTAACCTCCTCCTCACTAACCTCCTCCTCACTACCTACCTCCTCACTAACCTCCTCCTCACTACCTACCTCCTCACTAACCTCCTCCTCACTAACCTCCTCCTCACTAACCTCCTCACTAACCTCCTCCTCACTACCTACCTCCTCACTAACCTCCTCCTCACTAACCTCCTCCTCACTACCTACCTCCTCACTAACCTCCTCCTCACTAACCTCCTCACTAACCTCCTCCTCACTACCTACCTCCTCACTAACCTCCTCCTCACTAACCTCCTCCTCACCAACCTCCTCCTCACTAACCTCCTCCTCACCAACCTCCTCCTCACCAACCTCCTCCTCACTAACCTCCTCACTAACCTCCTTACTAACCTCCTCACTAACCTCCTCCTCACTAACCTCCTCCTCACTACCTACCTCCTCACTAACCTCCTCACTAACCTCCTACTCACTAACCTCCTACTCACTAACCTCCTCCTCACTAACACTAACAATGAATGAGATAGTATGAATGAATGAGTGTATGCAAGTGAATGAATGAGAGTATGAGAGAGTGACTGAATGAGAGTGAATGAGAGTGACTGAATGAGAGTTAATGAATGTGGTATGAAAGAGTGAATGAGTGACATAACGTATCAGAGAGTGAATGAATGAGTGTGAATGAATGAAAGAGTGAACGAGAGTATGCGAGAGTGAATGAGTGACTGAGAGTGAATGAGTGAATGAGAGTGAATGTGTTATACTGTTGAGGCATTTGGCTGCTGATTTACTGATTAGCGGATATGAATATGAACAGCATCAGCATAAATGTCTTCAGGGTGTGTGTGTGTAGGTGTTGTCAATGTGTTTGTGTATATATGTGCACATTTTTGTGTATATGAGTATATGAGTGTGTGTTTGAATGTGAGTATAATTGTGTGTGAATCTCAGTATGGAATGGAGGGGATCATATAGTCTGGACTTGCGTTCTCAGAAAACAGCCTTTGTTGATCGATACGCATCTTGAATTGGGTTCAAACCATCGGCGTGGCTTGGAGGAGGAGCTGCTTGATAAATGGATGTGTCATGCTTGCATTGTGTTTGGAGGAGGCAGTTATCATGTGTTTGGTCAGCATGAGTACAATAGGACAGACACTATGTATGGACATGATTTACAAATCACTAACACACTAGCATAGGGCCTAATTTACTGATCTACGCGTGGCATCCTGTCTGGTGACACTCGCCCTTGATACACTCCTCCATCTGCTGTTTAATCCACACACTTCTCTGTCTGCTGTTTAATCCACACACTTCTCTGTCTGCTGTTTAATCCACACACTCCTCTGTCTGCTGTTTAATCCACACACTTCTCTGTCTGCTGTTTAATCCACATACTCCTTTGTCTGCTGTTTAATCCACATGCTCCTGTGTCTGCTGTTTAATCCACACGCTCCTCTGTCTGCTGTTTAATTCACACGCTCCTCTGTCTGCTGTTTAATCCACACACTCCTCTGTCTGCTGTTTAATCCACACACTCCTCTGTCTGCTGTTTAATCCACACACTCCTCTGTCTGCTGTTTAATCCACATGCTCCTCTGTCTGCTGTTTAATCCACATGCTTCTCTGTCTGCTGTTTAGTCCACACGCAACTCTGTCTGCTGTATAATCCACACACTCCTCTGTCTGCTGTTTAATCCACATGCTCCTCTGTCTGCTGTTTAATCCACATGCTCCTCTGTCTGCTGTTTAATCCACATGCTTCTCTGTCTGCTGTTTAATCCACACGCTCTGTTTGCTGTATAATCCACACTCCTCTGTCTGCTGTTTAATCCACATGCTCCTCTGTCTGCTGTTTAATCCACACTCCTCTGTCTGCTGTTTAATCCACATGCTCCTCTGTCTGCTGTTTAATCCACATCCTCCTCTGTCTGCTGTTTAATCCACACACTCCTCTGTCTGCTGTTTAATCCACACACTCCTCTGTCTGCTGTTTAATCCACACACTCCTCTGTCTGCTGTTTAATCCACATGCTCCTCTGTCTGCTGTTTAATCCACATGCTTCTCTGTCTGCTGTTTAATCCACACGCAACTCTGTCTGCTGTATAATCCACACACTCCTCTGTCTGCTGTTTAATCCACATGCTCCTCTGTCTGCTGTTTAATCCACATGCTCCTCTGTCTGCTGTTTAATCCACATGCTTCTCTGTCTGCTGTTTAATCCACACGCTCTGTTTGCTGTATAATCCACACTCCTCTGTCTGCTGTTTAATCCACATGCTCCTCTGTCTGCTGTTTAATCCACATCCTCCTCTGTCTGCTGTTTAATCCACATGCTCCTGTGTATGCTGTTTAACCTACATGCTCCTGTGTCCGCTGTTTAATCCACATGCTTCTCTGTCTGCTGTTTAATCCACACACTCCTCTGTCTGCTGTTTAATCCACATGCTCCTCTGTCTGCTGTTTAATCCACATGCTTCTCTGTCTGCTGTATAATCCACACACTCCTCTGTCTGCTGTTTAATCCACATGCTCCTCTGTCTGCTGTTTAATCCACACGCTCCTCTGTCTGCTGTTTAATCCACACACTCCTCTGTCTGCTGTTTAATCCACACACTCCTCTGTCTGCTGTTTAATCCACATGCTCCTCTGTCTGCTGTTTAATCCACACGCTCCTCTGTCTGCTGTTTAATCCACACCCTCCTCTGTCTGCTGTTTAATCCACACCCTCCTCTGTCTGCTGTTTAATCCACATCCTTCTCTGTCTGCTGTTTAATCCACATCCTCCTCTGTCTGCTGTATCCTGCTTGGCTTGTTTCAGACACTTTGTTCCCTGGTGTCTTTGTGCTGGGTGTATGTGTAATTATGTCCGAATATCTGTGTGTTATGAGTGCACTCTGCCTCACTGTACAGTCCTGGGAGAGAGCTGTAGGCTTCTGGGAGTCAGAGAGAGGTGGAGGCTCCTGGGAGTCAGAGAGAGGTGGAGGCTCCTGGGAGTTCAGTGATACGTGGAGGCTTCTGGGAGTCAGAGAGAGGTGGAGGCTCCTGGGAGTCAGAAAGAGGTGGAGGCTCCTGGGAGTTCAGAGAGAGGTGGAGGCTCCTGGGAGTCAGAGAGAGGTGGAGGCTCCTGGGAGTCAGAGCGTGGTGGAGGTTTTTTTCCCATATATTTTTTGTTGCAAATGTTTGCCTGCCAATTCTTTGGACATAAGACCCATCCAGAAATATCTGCACAAAAATGTAAAGTGTCACGCCTGGCTCCGCCCCCTCCCTGTCTGTCATGCCTGGCTCCGCCTCCTTTGGTCTTCTGTTTAGTTCTGCCTGTTTTTTGTTTCATTGGTTTCAGCTGTTGCTTGTTTGAGTGTTCATTACGGTTTGTATAAAGTCCTTGTGTTTTGGGTTTTCTTTGTGGGTCAATGTTTAAGGTGAAGTCTGTGTCTTACGTTTCTGTCTGTAAATTGGGAATGCTGCAGTATATCTGTTTATGTGGAAAGTCTTGTTTATGTTTCAAGGATAGGGTCGTCCTCGATGTTGGTCTTCTGTGGGTCACTTAGTTCGAGAGTTAGTGTGTAAGGTTTTGTTTCTGTAGTGTCACGTTTCTCTTCGTTGTGGTTGCGTTGTATATTGCCTGGTGTTGTCTACAGTTTCATCAGGTTCGTGATACGTCTTTGTGTTGTAATCTCATGGTGTATTGTCCTGCGAGTTCACGTGTAGTTTGAGTAGCATACACATTACATGCTTCCTGTGTATGATAATAATATGTGTATTCTATGGTCCATGTTCCTGTTTGTTCTAGTTACGTTTCGTGTTTGATTCCAGTGTCTGTATTGCCTCGTGTCTTATGTTCTGGTTACTTATGTATGTTCTTGTGTGCTTTGTATAAATCTAGTTTGAGTTTACTTGGGTTTGTGTTTCGTCCTTGTTTGGTTAGTCGGTAGTCGTTGTGTGTTCTATAGTTCAGTATGCCACGCAAAAGTAGAGCGCTACATACAAACGCTTCTCAGTTAACCGGTATGGCTACTTTGAATAGTATTAAGTCCAGCTCTCCAGCGCAAGTGCGTCCGCCCCCTGACCACGTAACCACCCCAACGTTACAGATTGACCCACCTAATCAGGACGCAGCGAGAGAGCACAAGGTGGAGGTCCTCGCTTTTCCTGGGGACCTGCTTGAACGGATAAAACGGGGAGAACCATTCGAACTGCCTTCGGAGATTAGTCCTCCACATGGGTTTAATGGGGATGGCCCTCTTGAAGGTTTTATTTTCCAAAGCAGATTATTTTTTGACTGCTTGCTCGGCCCACAACCCCCCGAATTTCTGAAAGTGAGATACCTTTTGCAATACCTTGAGGGTAAGGCGTTACAATGGGCTGATCTCTTGATGACTCAGAGAGCCCATGAGATGGGGACTTTGGAGGGGTTTTTTGGACTGCTCAGAGCTCGCTTTGGGAAGTACAATGCAGAGCATTGGACACAGGACTGGTCCGACCCTGAGGAGGTAGCAGCCCGTAGGGCTGAACGGATCCTCAAGGCTACGCCAGCCTCTAACCTACGCCTACGCCAGCCTCCCAGCCTACACCTACGCAAGCCGCCCAGCCTACGCCTACGCCAGCCGCCCAGCCTACGCCTACGCCAGCCGCCCAGCCTGCGCCTACGCCAGCCGCCCAGCCTGCGCCTACGCCAGCCGCCCGGGAGCGGTCAGAGTGCGTACCCGAGGCCCGGGAGCGGTCAGAGTGCGTCACCGAGGCCCGGGAGCGGCCTGTGAGCGTCACCGAGGCCCAGCAGCAGCCTGTGAGCGTCACCGAGGCCCAGCAGCGGCCTGTGAGCGTCACCGAGACCCCGGAGGGTCCTGCCTGTGAGTGCGAGGCCCAGGAGAGGTTGGCGAGTATACCGCAGGCCCAGGAAAGGTGTGCACCTGTTCCCTTGCCCCGTAGGGAGCCAGAGCTGCCTCCGCCTGTACCCGCTGCCCGCCAACGGACCACGCCGGCTGCTGTCCCGGCGACCCAGGAGAGGTCGTCCACGCAGGCTGCTGTCCCGGCGACCCAGGAGAGGTCGTCCACGCCGGCTGCTGTCCCGGCGACCCAGGAGAGGTCGTCCACGCCAGCTGTTGCACCCGCGACACAGGAGGGGTCGTCCACGCCGGTTCCTGCACCCGCGACCCAGGAGGGGTCGTCCACGCCGGTTCCTGCACCCGCGACCCAGGAGAGGTCGTCCACGCCGGCTGCTGTCCCGGCGACCCAGGAGAGGTCGTCCACGCCGGCTGCTGTCCCGGCGACCCAGGAGAGGTCGTCCACGCCGGCTGCTGTCCCGACGACCCAGGAGGGGTCGTCCACGCCGGTTCCTGTCCCGGCGACCCGGAGGTCGTCGCCGCCGGCGCCTGTCCCGGCGACCCGGAGGTCGTCGCCGCCGGCGCCTGTTCCCGCTGCCCGGAGGTCGTCGCCGCCGGCGCCTGTTCCCGCTGCCCGGAGGTCGTCGCCGCCGGCGCCTGTTCCCGCTGCCCGGAGGTCGTCGCCGCCGGCGCCTGTTCCCGCTGCCCGGAGGTCGCCGCCGCCGGCGCCTGTTCCCGCTGGCCAGAGGGGGTCGCCGCCGTCGCCGCCTGTTCCCGCTGGCCGGAGGTCGTCGCCGCCGGCGCCTGTTCCCGCTGCCCGGAGGTCGTCGCCGCCGGCGCCTGTTCCCGCTGCCCGGAGGTCGCCGCCGCCGGCGCCTGTTCCCGCTGGCCGGAGGGGGTCGCCGCCGTCGCCGCACGTCCCCGTGTTCCAGAGGTGGTCTGGGCCTGACCCTCGGACTGCTCAGTTTGCGCCAGGACCTGCGCAGCCCATTCCCCCTACCCAGACACAGGGACTGCTGGGAACAGCCACCCAAGGGGACTATGTCGATGACATAGGGGTTAGCATAACCCCCACGTTGTGGGAACTGTTGGAATACATGTCCCAATTGAAACTGTTGTTGTGGACTCCTGTCCCTGAATATGTATTTGTGCCAGTTCCTGTGACCTCATATCGTTCTTCTGTAGTCTCTGTACCCGTATGTGTTTCAGGTTCGTGTGTTTTTGTACCCTGTACGGTTCCTGTTCCTTGTCTATATGTTCAACTTGTTCCTGTTCATGTATCTGTGGTTTTTCGCATACTCACCTGTGTTCTCCTGTTCCTCCGATCCAGTGTCTCCCCCCGGGTCTACTACTGTACTTACCTCTTCTCCCTCTGATCGTTCGGCTGGTTCCTCATCCACTCCCATGCACACGCCCGGTTTTGTTTCTGTTTCCACAGCCTCGCCTTCCGAAATGCCTCCAGTGGGATCCGGTTCATACTCCAGTGATGTGCCAACAGTGTCTCGCTTCCTTTCACTGCCCGTGTCCCCTGCCTCTTCCGTGTCTTCTTTGTTTTGTTCTGGTTTTAGATGTTCGCCAACTTCTGCATCTGGTCCTGCCTCCATGTCTCCTGTCTTGTTTCCTGGTTTCCGTGTTGTTCGTCCTGGTTTTGCTCCTGTTTCTGTGTGACTTGTTTTGTTTTCTGGTGTGGTTTTAAGCGCCCCGGAGTGGCGCTTTAGAAGGGGGGTTCTGTCACGCCTGGCTCCGCCCCCTCCCTGTCTGTCATGCCTGGCTCCGCCTCCTTTGGTCTTCTGTTTAGTTCTGCCTGTTTTTTGTTTCATTGGTTTCAGCTGTTGCTTGTTTGAGTGTTCATTACGGTTTGTATAAAGTCCTTGTGTTTTGGGTTTTCTTTGTGGGTCAATGTTTAAGGTGAAGTCTGTGTCTTACGTTTCTGTCTGTAAATTGGGAATGCTGCAGTATATCTGTTTATGTGGAAAGTCTTGTTTATGTTTCAAGGATAGGGTCGTCCTCGATGTTGGTCTTCTGTGGGTCACTTAGTTCGAGAGTTAGTGTGTAAGGTTTTGTTTCTGTAGTGTCACGTTTCTCTTCGTTGTGGTTGCGTTGTACATTGCCTGGTGTTGTCTACAGTTTCATCAGGTTCGTGATACGTCTTTGTGTTGTAATCTCATGGTGTATTGTCCTGCGAGTTCACGTGTAGTTTGAGTAGCATACACATTACATGCTTCCTGTGTATGATAATAATATGTGTATTCTATGGTCCATGTTCCTGTTTGTTCTAGTTACGTTTCGTGTTTGATTCCAGTGTCTGTATTGCCTCGTGTCTTATGTTCTGGTTACTTATGTATGTTCTTGTGTGCTTTGTATAAATCTAGTTTGAGTTTACTTGGGTTTGTGTTTCGTCCTTGTTTGGTTAGTCGGTAGTCGTTGTGTGTTCTATAGTTCAGTATGCCACGCAAAAGTAGAGCGCTACATACAAACGCTTCTCAGTTAACCGGTATGGCTACTTTGAATAGTATTAAGTCCAGCTCTCCAGCGCAAGTGCGTCCGCCCCCTGACCACGTAACCACCCCAACGTTACATAAAGAGTGTGGGATGTAGAGAAAGCACATAGACCTGCCCTCCATAAACAAATGATCCATCTGCTTAGTCTCTTACGGGCCTTATACACTTCTGTATTTTGGAGAGCCATCACACCAGTAAACATACATAAAAGGCTCAAGCTTCTCAATTTAATACGAGATAACAGGAGTTTAAGCATCATGTTTAATATGAGTTAACTCAACAGGAGTGTAAGCATTGTGTTTAATATGAGTTAACAGGACTGTGCGCATGGTGTTTCATATGAGTTAAGTCAACAGGAGTGTAAATGCTTCCTCTGTCGTTATCTTTCTTCACGAACGCAGCACTTCAAGGGCGATCTTTCTCCTCAGTGCTGAGAGACGTATAACTGAGCTCTGCTTATTTTCAATTACATTTTGCTATTGATTCCACAAGTGAGAGTTTTTACTTTTTAAGCAGTGTCTGATTTTTTTCTAATAGATTTTTTTCATAATAGATTGCATGGTTTAAAATGTAATGGTCAGTGGATATTGTTGGATGTCTCAAATAAAAAAAATGATTTGTTCATGTCAGGTTCTCTTCAGAAAGATGGTAAGCTACGACAGTGTGAGGGGTGGGTCTCTGGGGGATGAGGGGAAGGGCTCGGGGTGTGTGTCTGTGTGTGTGTGGGGGAGGGTAGGAGCTCTGGGTGAGATAAACACATGTACTGTCTGATATCATAGATGTATTTTTCCACCAGAAGGTATTACTATCATTACATGTGTTTCTCATGAGACTGTGAGAATCACTGTTGATTCTCATGAGAAAAGCATTACTGTGACTCTAAGTAAAAATAAATATGAATAGTATTAATGGTTGTTATACTTATTAAGGCTGGAGAATGATTCATGTATTGTCAGAGAGAACATGCATTTTGTTTTCTTTGTTATAATATCAACTTGGGTTATTGTGGTAGTATTATAAAAAAATTGTTACGCTGACACATTTGAGTTGTTACTCTAAGATGTTTGTGAGACATTTGTAATGCTCCTCACAGTCAGTTAGTCTTTACAAAGACTTGTGTTTGATTCCTGTTACTGTGGTGTGGGACAGACTTCCAATTCAGCTCATGAAGGCTTTGATAATTACATTGTGAGCTCCGTAATAATTCTGCCTTATCTCTAAAACATGAACCGTTTAAAAATGTTTTCCTCTGAATTAAACCAAACTAAATATACTGATAATCTGTGAAACAAGGACACAAGGTCATTGATGCAAAGCCCTAAAGCTATTTTAGTGCCCCCTTGTGGAGTTTTTTTTTTACTCTAAGAGTGAGTGAGTGAGTGAGTGAGTGATGTGATGTGAGTATATGTTGGTGGGAGAGTGAATGTGCACGTGTGTGCATGTGAGTGTGAGTTACTGTCCAAAACACGAAGGCAGTGTGGAGCAATCACTCCTGGAGCATACACTGCTGTTCATGTCTCAGCCGCTCGGAGGCTATCAGCTCCAAACAGATGCTTGAATGTCCATTGGGGTCTCCATTAATTGCTACCTGAATTTCAGTCCCCACTGAGGGGACCAGGGCGTGATCGTGGCATGCTGAATTAGTGGCATGGCACAGGTGAGCCTGTTCAAACACCGCCCCCAGGTGAGGACCTTCGCTGCTTCCTGTAGGAAACTTTTAGTGTGAATGTTTTGCAGGGTGGTTTGCAGGGTGTAGGTATGTCAAAAATCCACAAATTCTGCACAAAAACATCTGGCCAGGGGAAAGGAAGTGGGTTGAAGGTACACGGCTGTAAGGGTGGAGTCATAAAGTACACAGATGTAAGGGTGGAGTCAGAAGGTACACAGCTGTAAGGGCGGAGCCTAAAGACACACCTGTAAGGGCGGAGTCAGAAGGTACACAGCTGTAAGGGTGGAGTTAGAAGGTACAAAGCTGTAAGGGCGGAGCCAAAATACACACAGCCGTAAGGGTGGAGTCAGAAGGTACACAGCTGTAAGGGCAGAGCCAATAGACCCACAGCTGTAAGGGCAGAGTCAGAAGGTACACAGCTGTAAGGGCGGAGTCAGAAGGTACACAGCTGTAAGGGCGGAGTCAGAAGGCACACAGCTATAAGGGCGGAGTCAGAAGGTACATAGAAGATACTCTCAATGCCCATAAACCCCCAGATCTACACCTTTACCTAAGATGGGAAGTATGTAGTACTTAACTACTCAAATGGGATTTCTGCCTGGCCTTAAATATAGAGACTGTGTCAGATTCTTGAACATTGACAGGGAGGATATTCTTTATCAGAATCAGAATATCTTTATTGTCATTATACCAAGTATAACAAAATTAATGTGCCGTACTTGTGGTGTAACAGACAAGTGTCACGGTGACAGCTCCGGACCCCTCCTTGTGGGCGTGTCGTTATATCGTCTGTGTGCAGTCATGTCCATGTTTGTAGTTCTGTAGGTGTGGGTTGTGTGAGCATGTTTGTAGTCTCACCTGTGCCTTGTCTCGTGATCACTGGGGAATGTGTTCACGGACCTATTTAATGTGCGTTCGCGCAATGTCTCGTGCTCGTCTTTGTCTAAAGTTTCGTGCCTGTGTGAGTGGCCGTATATGTGTGCTCACGTTACCGTGCTGAACTGCACTAGTGTCTGCAATAAACGTTCTATGTTTCACCGCTATTGATTTGTCGTGCCTGTCTCCTCCGACGCATCACAACAAGAATATAAAGAAAACTATTATTTACATAAATTGCAAAGATTTAAAAGATTCCACATTGCTCTTATAACAATGAATTTGTAAAATATTGCACATGTCACGGTGAGGCGGCCGCCTCTGTCCACAGCGGCTGTTGTTGTTGTTGTTTGGTGACGTCATGTGCGTCCCTCAGGTGGGCGGAGCCAGTGATCCGTCTCACCTGAGGGTCGTTTGTTTGCCTATATATGTCTTGTCTTTGTACCAGTTGACCGCTGGTCATTATATCCTTAATTTGGATCTATTGCACGGGTTTTAGGTTTGCACACTTTATATTAAACCATCCTTTTTCCCTGAGACTTGGCGTGATCGCTTCCTTTTTGTTGCTCACCCCCGCCCGTCACAGCACAGTCCCATATTAAATTTAAAATGTATTATTTTAATAATATTTATTAATATATTAATATTATTATTAATATTATTTATTACATTTAAAATGTAAAACTTTACCAAGGGAGATTATAGGAAAAGGCTCCGCCCCTGTGGTAAATATTCTATCTTGTGTCTAAACACTAATAAAGAATGCACCTGTAACGATTCACGGGGCGGGGAGATTAGCAGAAGTGACGCAAGTGCAAATAAGAAAGATTTAATAGAAAGACAGTGGTAAACCAAAGGCCAAAACACAGAAGGCAAAAGGGTAGCTACACTAAACAAAGGAGAAGACACCACTAAACAGGTAAGCTATATAACTGGGAATATAACGTATGAGGACATAACAACTAACAACTACATACATATATGGGGAGAACATACACAGGAGAAGCAATGACTACAGGGGCAACAAGGAAGAAGCGAACTACAGCATAAACAAAACAATAAACAGGCAACGAGATAAACACCAGTGGCTACTAATGATGGGGAACACAACAATGAAACACAAGCACATAACCTAAAGAGACATAACCCAAACAAACAAGGACTAGGAGTGACACTAAGAGCAAGAACAAAAGACAAGGCATGAACAAACAAGAAGTCAGACAGAGAAAACCGAGGGACTCACATACAACGAATGACCGACAAGGGAATGAAACACTCGGGGTTCTTTATACACAGAGACAAGACGGTGAAACAAGACTCAGGTGTGTGGGTACTAACGATGAGGGCGTGACAGACAGACGGAGGAACGAATGGGAGCGGGGAGCTAGGCGGGACCAGGGAGGAGGGAGGGGCTGGACGTGACAGCACCTTTTGTTCTAAACACTAATAAAGAATGCACCTTTTGTTCTAAGCACTAATAAAGAATGCACCTTTTGTTCTAAACACTAATAAAGAATGCACCTTTTGTTCTAAGCACTAATAAAGAATGCACCTTTTGTTCTAAGCAAACATAGTGAGTTCACTGAGGTACTGTGGGGCAAGACCATTCAGTGCTTTGTAAGTCATTAGAAGTATTTTATAATCAATAAGAAAACTGGTGTAATGTATCTAAGATGGGGGTAATAGGGTAAAACGTCTTAGTTCTGGTAAGAACTATGGCTGCTGAATTTTGAACTAGCTTGTAGCTTGTTTAAGCAGCTAGTACAGCCAGTTAAGGCATTTCACTAGACCATGGAAGTCATTAATACATGGATTAGTGTTTTTGGGTCCTGGGAATGCAGTATGTTCTGTGATTGGGGCCCTGTCTCATGGTCACTGTGATTGGGGCCCTGTCTCATGGTCACTGTGATTGGGGTCCTGTCTCATGATCACTGTGATTGGGGCCCTGTCTCATGGTCACTGTGACTTGCACCATCTCCGTGGTGATGCTGGGGCTGACTTGCACCATCTCCGTGGCGATGCTGGGGCTGACTTGCACCATCTCCGTGGCGATGCTGGGGTTGATCTGTGCCATCTCCATGGCACAGCGATGCTGGGACTGGCTCCTCTACACTCTGGTGTCAGTGTAAAGAATGTCTCCCCTCCTCACGTCCTGGCCCAGCTATGCAGTGAGCAGATGGTACTGAGATGTCAATCCCTTCCATTGTACGAATATTTATTGCTCTGCACCACTGTTAGAAGGGAAAAAACAGAGTGTCTCAGATCATCCATTCTGGCACCATTATGCCGTTTATGGGGGGGGGGGGTGGTCGTGGATTCTGAGGGGATCGTGGTGGAGCTAAATGGAGATAGTGATGATACCATAGTGCATTCCTGCAGCCTCCTACCCCACCAGCTCTTCTGTCCTGCAGGTCTTCAAATTAAGGTAGAACGTTTGGGGAAACATATCCTGCTGTTTTGCAGCTGCGAATTTTAAGTATGATTATAGTTGATTCAATAGTGTATTTATGGTCAACATATTACCAAACATCACCCAATCATTTTAGTTATCCTGTATGTATTTAGTATCCCTACAGGCACATGATTAACCTAAATGATGCAGTGGCGAAAAACATGCAGTTGCCACGTTTTTAATGCCAGCAAACAACTTCTTGACACTCATAACCGCGATTTGCTGTGATACAGCTCAAGTTGCCATTACTGATTCTATACTGCGCGCTCCATGTGTTTAAGGCTCGTCTCATCCAGCAGCATCCACCGGGGAGTGTAGTCACCTCTGACAACGTGGTTCACGTCGGAACCAGGCGGGAGAACGCTGCGATGCACAGCCTGTCTGGTCACAGTACCTGTACGCTATATAGATTACATTAAAATAATATTAAGAATCTCGACAATTTACTGTGAAAGTGCAAATGAATGCGGTTCGAGAATCGCCTTCTTCTACAACACGGTTTGTAGATGAAGTTATTATCTCTCTCTCTCTCTCTCTCTCTCTCTCTCTCTCTCAATCTCTCGCTCTCTCGCTCTCTCTCTCTCTCTCTCTGCAGTTACACAGATCTGTGGCTTTAGCTGTTCAGTGCCATGAGCATTTTACTATGCACGTGTGAGGAGGTCCAGCCTGTAGTGGGCCACCTGGGGAAGTTCGGCCCACCTCTTGCTCGGTGTCCGTGGGAGCACCTTCTGGGTGGGCGGCAGATACCGTGTTACCATGGAGGTGTCGGAGACGGTCTGCTGGTGGAGGTGGGTGGTGAGAGTCAGGGTGGGGGTGGGCTCGTGTGCTTGCCTGCTGCTCAGGTGAGTTAAGCAGATGTCAAATAAAGATGTGGCATCAAAGCTACAGGCTTGTTTGGTCATTGTCACTAATAAACGAAAAAGCCACCGTCTGTCTGTATTGCTTGACTCTTATGGTCACGTGTGTCTGTTTCGCAACACCTCGCGCTAAGGGAGAATATTAACACAGCCCTGGGAGATTTAGAATAAAATACAGAATAAAAATGTGAATACAGAATAAAAATGTAAATAAGTGTAATGTAGTCGCTCACATGTGGGACACAATATAAAAACAAATAATTTCACAACAAAAGGAAACAAAAGCATAACATGAATCAAATATAAACAGTAAAGGTTGGTATGAATATTAAGTAATTTAACAGCTGGACTAGGGTTAAAGGTTATGGTTAAAGGTTAGGGTTAAAGGTTAGGGTTAGGGTTACAGGTTGCACTAGTTATAGATAGAGCAGGTGAGAATGAGGACTGGTGATGTTTCCTTGGTAATGTTCTCCTCTATACATCTGTCAGTTTATGGAATGTGAATGAGAATGTCAGCATCTTGTCAGTCATCTTTGGCTCACAGGAGTTTCACTTTTCCCCTCCATCTTTCTCTCCATCTCTGTCTCTCCAACTGTCTCTTCTCTTTCTCTCTCCCTTTCCATCTGTCTCTCCATCTCCCCCTCTCTATCTGTCTTTACCCCTCTCCATCTCTCTCTCCATCTTTCTCTCCATCTCTCTCTATCTGTCTCTCCCTCTCCCACTCTCCATCTCTTTCTGTCTCTTTCCCTTTCCATCTGTCTCCATCTCTGTCTCTCCATCTCATCTCTCTCTGTCTCTCTTTCCATCTGTCTCTCCATCTCTCTACATCTGTCTCACCCCCTCTCCATCTGTCTCTCCAACTCCCCCTCTCCATCTCTCCATCTCCCCCTCTCCATCTCTCTCAATCTCCCCCTCTCCAACTTTCTCTCCATCTGTCTATCCCCTCTCCATCTCTCTCTCCATGTCTCTCCATCTTTCTCCCCATCTCAATCTGTCTCTTCCCCTCTCCTCCTCTCTATCTGTTCTTTCTGTCTTACTCTTTCCATCATTCTTTCTCTCCCCCTCTTTTCTTACCCCCTTGCCACCATTGTGTTCATGGTTAGCTGTGTTTACTGTTCTCCAAAGCTTCTCTCTGAGAGCCCCTTGTTTTCCTGTGTAACGTCAGTCTGAGCGCCTCGATCTGCTCTGGGCAATACAGCAACATCCACAAGATAAAAGCACATCAGACTGGATACAGAACAGCAGCAAGGACAACAAAAAGGTCGACTCTGTCCAGTTCAGTGGACACGTCCACCAGTATGTACCCTAGCGTTTGTGCCTACCCTAGTGAGGCTATTGTGTTGACCCTGGGTGTGTGTGTGTGTGTGTGTGTGTGTGTGTGTGTGTGTGTGTGTGAGTGTGTGAGTGTGTGAGTGTGTGTGTGTGTGTGTGTGTGTGTGTGAGTGTGTGAGTGTGTGTGTGTGTGTGTGTGTGTGTGTGTGTGTGTGTGTGGTGTGTGTGTGTGAGTGTGTGAGTGTGTGTGTGCATGTGTGTTTTGGATCTGCTTTATTGATTCCTTTACCAAGGCTTTCATTACTTTACCAAAGCTTTAATTTCTTCCTTGAAAAGATGTGTCTGCATGTAATTGTGCTGTCATGTTGTTGTGCCCTGTGCTTGTGTATGTGTGTACAAGCTGAGAAGGGGTGAGGGAAAAGCAGTGTGATCGGGAGGAGCCCAGTTCCACACACCCTTCTCAACAAAGCTGTTCTCCCAAAGCACTGAGTCCAATTAAACAGCCATTACGCCACAACACAACCTGTCTTCACCCTCTTCTGCTCTCTGCTTTTAACTCAATTTTAAGTGACTCCTTCTAAATAAAGCAAAAGATTAGTTATAATTTGGTAAGATTAGAGGAGTTTAAATGTTTTTCTTTCTTTCCTAAACAAAGGGCCAGCCTGGCTGCGGTGGTGTAGATGTGTAAGGCTGGGTGTAGATGAGTAGTGTGGGGTATGATGTCTCACGTGTAAGGCTGGGCGTAGATGAGTAGTATGGGGTATGATGTCTCACGTGTAAGGCTGGGTGTAGATGAGTAGTGTGGGGTATGATGTCTCACGTGTAAGGCTGGGTGTAGATGAGTAGTGTGGGGTATGATGTCTCACGTGCAAGGCTGGGTGTAGATGAGTAGTATGGGGTATGATGTCTCACGTGTAAGGCTGGGTGTAGATGAGTAGTGTGGGGTATGATGTCTCACGTGTAAGGCTGGGTGTAGATGAGTAGTATGGCGTATGATGTCTCACGTGTAAGGCTGGGTGTAGATGAGTAGTGTGGGGTATGATGTCTCATGTGTAAGGCTGGGTGTAGATGAGTAGTGTGGGGTATGATGTCTCACGTGTAAGGCTGGGTGTAGATGTGTAGTATGGGGTATGATGTCTCACGTGTAAGGCTGGGTGTAGATGAGTAGTGTGGGGTATGATGTCTCACGTGTAAGGCTGGGTGTAGATGAGTAGTATGGGGTATGATGTCTCATGTGTAAGGCTGGGTGTAGATGAGTAGTGTGGGGTATGATGTCTCACGTGTAAGGCTGGGTGTAGATGAGTAGTGTGGGGTATGATGTCTCACGTGTAAGGCTGGGTGTAGATGAGTAGTGTGGGGTATGATGTCTCACGTGTAAGGCTGGGTGTAGATGAGTAGTGTGGGGTATGATGTCTCACGTGTAAGGCTGGGTGTAGATGAGTAGTGTGGGGTATGATGTCTCACGTGTAAGACTGTGTGTTTGAGAACATATTTGAAGTAAAAGTGTACAATATAAAAGTAAAGTATTATGATACCCAACATTTTTCCTGGTGTTCCACTAGATCAGGGGTTTATACAGCATACTGGAGTGTTTATTCAGCATACTGTAGTGTTTATTCACCATAGTGGGCGTGTTTATTCACCATAGTGGCATGTGTATTCAACATGCTCGAGTGTGTATTCAACATGCTCGAATGTGTATTCAACATGCTCGAGTGTTTATTCAACATGCTTGAGTGTTTATTTAACATTCCTATTCAAATGTCACAAGGTTTTTTTATGTGAAGCAAGAATTGCTTTGTTGAGCCTTTAAGGACTTGTCTTCATGTGCTTCACATCTGTGCAGTGCACACATTAGGTCAAACACAGCTCCTAACACTAACCTTTACCCTAACCTTCACATAACCCTAACCCTAAATATTAAGATATTAATGATTAAGCTGAATGATGTGATGAACTTTTCCTTGGGGAACTGAACAGCATTGGACACAGCTAACTCATCTTTTTCTTAAGTACATGTGCATTTCAAAGTTTTTTACGACTACTAACATCCTTTTGTTCAATCTGTAGTCACATTTTTAAAACTATAAACACAGCAGTCTTCAGTGGCTATACAATTAGTACAATTCATGTTGTTTTTGCACAAAATGCTGTAATTTCTATGTTTCTATAATGCTTACATTTTCTATAGATATAAGGTTATCCAATAACAAAATTCTTTTTTGTCTTATTTACAAATGCTTGCACACAGCATGTCAAAAATGAAAACCTAAGGTTCAAAACGCTAAATATTGTATAAAATGCAAAATTCTGCAAAAACAAAGGCAGCTGAAAAGCTATTACTGTAATTTTGCACATATAGATCAATGAAATAAAATGAGGTACAGTAATGTACCGTGTCAGAGAGGAGCAAATATAACAATTTGTGCTGCAATCTCAAGTGCTAGTTTGGTCCTTCACAAATGCCAGATTGGTCCCTATAACAGTGACCTCCTTCTTTCGTTTTTGAATGAACTCTACCAACAACTGGTTCCAGAAGCAGAAAGGGAACAGGTGGGAGGAAACACGAGGACATTTGTTATGGGACAATGTAGCATTTTGTCATTCTCATGTCATCACAAACCATCCAAGAGTGATGTCCCTTTTCCTTCCGCCCTACTCGCCTTTCCTCAACCCCACTAAGGAACTTTTTTCAGTCTGGAGGTGGAAGGTGTATGATTATCGGCCCCATGACCAAATGTCCCTCCTGGATGCAATGGATCCTGGCTGCAGAGACATTTCAGCTGAAGACTGCCAGGGGTGAATAAGGCATACCAAGCTTTTCTATCCCAGGTGCATGGCAAGGGCCAACAACAGATGTGATGTGGATGAAAACATGTGGCCAACCTCTGAAGACCGTTTAGATTACACGTAACAAAACTGTTCAGTTTTGTATCCTGTTTTTTCCCCTTGTGTGACTTTTTTGTATGTAATAACCTGATTTTTGTGTAATCAGGATATTTTTATTTGTTAAAAAAATGTTTGATTTTGTTATGTACTGAGGCTTAAATGTATTTTAGTTTGTTATAAATGAATAAGTAATCTCATCGTTCTACAGAAAGTAAAATAACGCGAGAAGGGAGTTGAAAAAAGGGGGAAGGAAAAAAGCGGCGGACCGGTGGTGGTCGGGCGAACAGAGGCGCAGAGACTGGTTGAGGCTAGAGAACTTTGTAAAAGTGCTTGCGGCTGAGTTTGTCCGGCTTGGATCCTCGTTCCCTTGCTCCAGGTGGTCGCGGAGGAGACCGTAGCTGACCTGTATGGTAGAGGAGTTAGCTTTGAGCTAGTTGTGAGGACCGAGTCGAGGAGCTAAGCTACGCTAGGTGCTAGCGGTGCTGCCGACTGTGAGGATTTCGCCTTAGGAAGAGCCGAGTGGGAGGAGGAAAGTGCGACACGGATCCAGCCAACTATCTGCATCGTGGGACGAGAGCCAGGGAAGTTGGGTTCGGTGTTGTGCATCTTCGGAGTTCGCGACGACGAGGAAAGTACTTCAGACCGGTAGTGTTACGGTTTCTATTACGGGATATGAGCTCCAACGCGCGCCACCAAACTTAAATGCAAGCTTGCAAACAACGTTAAGAGTGCACTCTTAAAAGCTCTAAAACTATACAAAAAGGCCGGAGATAATTTGTGTTTGGGGTTTCGTGTTATGTTTAGCATTTCATTAATACACAATTCTAAAAGTACATTATTGTGTGGATATCATTTCTTTGTTGTACACTATATTTGGTTACTGTGGGAAACCTCTCTAGAATCAGTTAAGTTCCTAGACACAGTTTATACACATTGGAATGTCTTTTTCACCACAGTGAGATTACACATTGAAGGGAACCTATATTAGGTGATATCTTATAGCGAGCTGAGTGGTGAAAGGGTTACATTTGTGGGGGCTCGTTCCGGGATTATTATTTTTGTGTAAATATTGTTTGTGTACAGACTACCCAGTTTTGGATTGAATGCAAATGTTTGGTTATTAAGTTGCCCTGCATTTTTTTTTTGCTGTGTTTTTTCCTAGTAACAAAATGGATCCAGCAAGGATTGAAAGGTGGTGTGAAAAACATCAGTTGTCTTTTGCTAATGCCATTGTTTTGAGTGGTGTTTCTGATGTGACAGACGATGTTCTACTTACAGCCCTTAGCACAGTCAAGGCTATAGGAAAGACCAGAATAGTAGAGAAATGTTTTGACACGACCACTAAAACTGACTTTGTACTTGTTCAGACCTCTGCTACAGTGACTGGGCAGAGTTTACCAAATGCTATCGGCATTCCTGGCGAAGTTGGTCCCTGGCCTCTTCATGTACTTCCTGCGGCCACAGAACTTGAACAATTTCAAGCCAAGCTGATGTCGTTTCTTCAAAGTGAAGGCAAAAGCATCGCTGATGTTAAAGGACTATTAAACCCTCCTTCGCTAGATGTAAATGCTGCTCTTGTCAATGCCATTAGCTCTCTTGTGGACAAATGTAATGCTGCGCCAGCGGACACTCAAAGCTACAGGAAGCTGCGGATGTTTTCTGGGATCAGACCGACTCCTAGTGGCGAAGAGGAGTATGACGATTGGGCAGAGCAAACTACACACATGCTGGAGGAATGGCAATGTGGAGACAGCGTAAAGAAACAAAGGATAGTGGAGAGTCTGAAAGGCCCAGCCGCCGACATAATAAGATTCTCGAGAGTACAAAATCCCAACGCCACATCAAATGACTATATGCAGGCACTGGAAACAGCATTTGGAACCACTGAAAGTTCGGCTGATCTCCTAGTCAAGTTCAGACACACATTTCAAATTGAAGGAGAGAAACTGTCAACATACCTGCTACGACTAGACAAACTGATGCATTGTGTATTCCGGAAGGGAGGCTTGCAGTTAGCTGACATGAATCGACTCCGTACTGAACAAGTTGTACGAGGCGCTTTACCGCATGATATGACTGCAATGCGCATACGAATGACACACAAGCTAAGAGAACCTCTAACCTTCAGTGAACTTTTGAAAGAAGTCAGAGAAGAAGAAGATATGCTGCAGGGCAGAAATGACACTAAAAGTTCCGTAATGTCAAAAGCAGTCACTTCTGTTACCACGTCCTCACCTGAAGTCAAAACTGACCCTGAGGTGGAACAACTCAAAAGGGAACTCAAGGAAATGAAAGCTGAAATGAGCAATCTAAAATTTGTGAGTGTTGCCACAGCTACAGTACAACCTGAAATAAAGAGTGCAAATAAAAGCAAGTACAAAGGGAACTCATTGGCACAAAGGCCAAATACTAGTTCAGAGATTCCTCCTAGCGTATTTTGTTACAAATGTGGAGAAGATGGCCACTACATGCGAGATTGTAATAGCCCAGAAAATCTCCTAAGAGTCAACAAACGTCTGATTAAACTGACAAAGAAATTGGGAAACTACCACGGGGCCCAGTAGTGGAGCGGCCTGGAGTCCCGCTGGTAAAGACACGTTCCAAGAGCATCAAAACAGAGAAAGAAGTGGAAGACACTATTCCCCAAGGCTTAGTTGGCCCTAGTTCTGCTATACCAGTACAGATTGAAGGCATTTACACTAAAGCTATTCTTGACACTGGTTCTCAAGTCACCCTGCTCTACAGATCCTTCTACAACAGATACCTGACTCACCTGCCATTAACACCTATTAGTGTTCTGCAGATATGGGGCCTCAGTCCTGCCGATTACCCATATGATGGCTATTTGTCACTAAAGTTGGAGTTCAGGGAAGCTGATGTAGGTGTGACGGAGATCATTGATGCACTTGTGTTAGTCTGTCCCGATCCAGTTGTGAAAGACAATGTAGCTATGCTCGTTGGCACAAACACTCCCACTGTGAGAAGACTACTGAAAAGTTACAAGGACCATGATGGGGAAAATGTCATCGCAGCAAGACATATCCATCCTGCTTTCAAAAAGGCTTTAGAGGAAATTTCAAAATCCCCACTTGAAACTGACACCTATAGAAGAGGATCCGTGTGGTTTGCCCAAACGAAACCAGTGACATTGCGCCCAGGTGGTGTAGCAAGGGTCAAAGGTGTGCCAAAATTTCAAGGGATTCCAAGCACTCAAGCCATTTTGGTGGACACACCTGATGATCTTCCAGGGGAATCAAGGTTTCCAGATCAGCTTTTAGTGAGACCGGAACTGCGGTCAGCCACTGTTGTTAGTTCCCGAAAAATCACTGTCTTGGTCAGAAACAACTCGACAAAAGAGATCTCGCTTACCAGAGGTATGCCAATTGCCCACCTCTTCCCTGTTGATGTGCTGTCAACATCGACCACCAGTAAAGAGATCGATCTCAAGTCTTCAAAGAAACTGACATCATCGTCTTTTGATTTTGGAACCTCACCTGTTCCCGAGGAATGGAAAGAAAGACTAGTGACTAAAATGATGGAACACAGTGAAGTTTTCTCTACTCATGAGTTTGATGTAGGCTGTAGTAAGAGCACAGCGCACACAATCAAAATAAACGATGACAAGCCATTTCGAGAAAGGTCCCGTCGCTTACCACCTGCTGATTTAGAAGCACTCAGAGAGCATCTATTGCAGTTGAAAGGTGCTGGCATCATTACAGAATCACGTAGTCCTTATGCCTCACCTATTGTGGTGGTGAAAAAGAAAACTGGCAAGATTAGGATGTGTGTGGACTATAGGACACTAAACAGGCGCACTATTCCTGATCAGTACACAGTACCCAAAATTGAAGATGCACTTACCTGTCTTAATGGAAGCAAATGGTTCAGTGTCTTAGATCTGCGAAGTGGTTATTACCAAGTGCCCATGAGGGAAGTAGACAAAGAAAAGACAGCATTTATCTGCCCACTTGGCTTCTATCAGTTCGAAAGGATGCCACAAGGAGTGTCAGGCGCTCCTGCGACATTTCAGCGCATCATGGAGAAAACAGTTGGAGATATGAATTTGCTGGAAGTCTTGGTCTATTTGGATGACCTCATAGTGTTTGGCGCTACACTTGAGCAGCACGAACAAAGACTATTAAAAGTGCTCAAGCGCCTAAAAGAGGAAGGCCTTAAGCTTTCCTTAGACAAATGCCAGTTTTGCCAGCCATCAGTGTCTTATGTCGGACACATTGTTTCCCAGAAAGGGGTGTCTACAGATCCAAACAAAACGGAGGCAGTCACTTCCTGGCCCCAACCAACAACTGTAACCGAACTGCGATCATTCCTCGGATTCTGCGGGTATTACAGACGCTTTGTCAGAGATTATTCCAAGGTTGCTTTCCCGCTAAACCAACTTTTGTCTGGATACCCCCCTCATGGAAAAAGGTTCAAGAAAAATCAGGAACAACCCTATTTCAATCCATCTGAGCCCTTTGGTTCAAGGTGGGATGACCATTGCCAAACAGCTTTTGAAGCGTTAAAGGACAGACTCTCAAACGCTCCAGTACTAGCCTTTGCTAACCCGCAGTTACCCTATACGTTACATGTTGACGCTAGCAGAGAGGGACTAGGGGGTGTTCTATATCAGGACCAAGGTGAAGGACTAAAACCAGTTGCATTCGTAAGTCGCAGTCTAACCCCATCAGAACGTCACTATCCAGCTCACAAGTTGGAATACCTTGCCTTGAAGTGGGCCATAGTCGACAAGCTGCATGACTATCTGTACGGTGCAAAGTTTGAAGTCCGAACAGATAACAACCCTTTGACGTACGTCTTGACGTCAGCCAAACTAGACGCAACAGGTCACCGTTGGCTTGCAGCCTTGTCAACATATGACTTCAGTCTCAAGTACAGAGCCGGTACTCAAAATATTGATGCCGATGCTTTATCAAGGAGACCGCATCCGGACAAACCTGCTGAACAGCAATGGACTGACATTTCCGCAGATGGTGTGAGAGCTATGTGTCAAGTGTCTACCATGATCAAGAAAGGTACTTGTTCTAACAAAGTAGTTGATCATTTAGGCCTCTCCATGCAGGCCATACCCAAGGCCTACTGCAACCTGTCTACACTTAGTGTCAAGGGAATGCCTGTCTTGAGCCCCCCAGAGATCTCGAAGGCTCAACAAGAGGATCCCACGATCAGTGAAGTATGGAAAGCTCTCAAGCAAGGAGACACAAGTCAAGTTAAGTCAAAAAGTTCTGCTGGCTCATTACTACTGCGAGAGTGGGACAGACTAAAATTTCAACAAGATGTCATGTACCGAATCACTGTTCCACCTGGCCAAGCGCGCCGCTCACAATTAGTGTTGCCAGAGAAATTTAGGAAAATGGTGCTGCAGTCACTCCATGATGATTCTGGTCATCTCGGCATTGACAAGACCTATGGACTCGTTAAAGAAAGGTTCTATTGGCCTAAAATGAAATCCGACGTCGAAGGACACTGCAAACTCTGTGCCCGGTGCATAAAGAGAAAGACACTTCCAAAGAAAGTTGCATCATTGTTCCACATGCAAAGTCATGGCCCTTTGGACCTTGTATGTATGGATTTCTTATCCATTGAACCAGACTCCAGCAACACAGAAAATGTCCTGGTCATTACTGATCATTACACCCGCTATGCGCAGGCCTTCCCAACAAGAGATCAGAAAGCTTCTACCGTAGCTAAAGTCCTGCTCGAGAAGTATTTCATTCATTACGGATTGCCTAAACGCATGCACAGTGATCAGGGAAGAGATTTTGAGAGTCGGCTCATACATGAGTTGCTGAGTTCTCTTGGTGTAGATAAATCAAGAACGACCCCATATCATCCACAAGGGGATCCCCAACCTGAAAGATTTAATAGAACTTTGTTAGATATGCTTGGGACCCTAGAGCCTGACAAGAAAAGAAAATGGAGTCAACACATTTCACATTTGGTCCATGCTTACAATTGTACACCAAATGAAGCCACTGGATTCTCGCCTTACTATCTTATGTTTGGGCGTGAAGCAAGAATGCCTGTGGATTTGTGTTTTGGGACATCCAGTGATGATACAAACAAAGACACTTATCTCAGATACATCACAGACATAAGGAAAGAGTTAAAAACTGCTTACAAACTTGCTGAGGCTACTGCAGCAAAACAAAACAAAGGAAACAAACAGAGATACGATAAGAAAATCAAATTCTCACAATTGTTACCTGGAGACAGAGTCCTAATACGCAATCTTGGATTACAAGGAAAACATAAGCTAGCAGATCGTTGGAACTCAACGCCTTATGTTGTAGAAAGCCAAATGTCAAACCTACCTGTGTTTCGGCTGAAACCAGAAGATGGAAGTGGACCCATCAAAACCCTGCATCGTAATCACATTTTGCCTCTGGGGCATAAAGTGTGTTTGGATTCAGTGAAAAGCTCAAGTCTTGCTCCGGAAAGAAAAAGAGCGAGGAGAAAGGGAAACAATACCAGAAAAGACAACAACAAAATCATCCTCAACCTCGACATGTCAGTACGAGACAACAATGAAGAAGAATACACAGATTCAGAAGATGAAGAATTTGGAGTCTGGCATGACATACCATTTGTCGGAAAAAATACAAGAGGAGACAAGGAAGCATCAGAACCATTCAGTTTGGATTTGGATGTTCAGCCTGAAGATCCAGCCGCTCAAGAGGGACAGGATGCTGACAAAGACGAGACTCAACCTAACATAGCTGAGCACACTGACTTGCAAGGGGCCAGTGGCCCACAGCCTGACGTTCCAAACACTATGATTTTAGACTCGAACCCTGACCCAGACTCTCAAGATAACTTGCGCATTGACGAGACTAGACAATCCAACCGACATAGGAAAGCCCCCTCGAGACTGACCTATGATGCACTGGGTACTCCTAGTGTTATTTACCCTACCGTGAAATACGTTTCTTGTTTGTATAAGTGGATTAGTTCCCCTTTTTCAACCTAGTTTGGTTAAGTTTATTGGATTATATGTTAAGTCATGAGGGCATGCCTTTTTTTTGGTGGAGGGAGAATGTAATAACCTGATTTTTGTGTAATCAGGATATTTTTATTTGTTAAAAAAATGTTTGATTTTGTTATGTACTGAGGCTTAAATGTATTTTAGTTTGTTATAAATGAATAAGTAATCTCATCGTTCTACAGAAAGTAAAATAACGCGAGAAGGGAGTTGAAAAAAGGGGGAAGGAAAAAAGCGGCGGACCGGTGGTGGTCGGGCGAACAGAGGCGCAGAGACTGGTTGAGGCTAGAGAACTTTGTAAAAGTGCTTGCGGCTGAGTTTGTCCGGCTTGGATCCT
Source organism: Brachyhypopomus gauderio (assembly GCF_052324685.1). Lineage (NCBI taxonomy): Eukaryota > Metazoa > Chordata > Actinopteri > Gymnotiformes > Hypopomidae > Brachyhypopomus > Brachyhypopomus gauderio. The sequence goes on along the minus strand of NC_135221.1, from coordinate 19,670,593 downwards.
CGTTCCCTTGCTCCAGGTGGTCGCGGAGGAGACCGTAGCTGACCTGTATGGTAGAGGAGTTAGCTTTGAGCTAGTTGTGAGGACCGAGTCGAGGAGCTAAGCTACGCTAGGTGCTAGCGGTGCTGCCGACTGTGAGGATTTCGCCTTAGGAAGAGCCGAGTGGGAGGAGGAAAGTGCGACACGGATCCAGCCAACTATCTGCATCGTGGGACGAGAGCCAGGGAAGTTGGGTTCGGTGTTGTGCATCTTCGGAGTTCGCGACGACGAGGAAAGTACTTCAGACCGGTAGTGTTACGGTTTCTATTACGGGATATGAGCTCCAACGCGCGCCACCAAACTTAAATGCAAGCTTGCAAACAACGTTAAGAGTGCACTCTTAAAAGCTCTAAAACTATACAAAAAGGCCGGAGATAATTTGTGTTTGGGGTTTCGTGTTATGTTTAGCATTTCATTAATACACAATTCTAAAAGTACATTATTGTGTGGATATCATTTCTTTGTTGTACACTATATTTGGTTACTGTGGGAAACCTCTCTAGAATCAGTTAAGTTCCTAGACACAGTTTATACACATTGGAATGTCTTTTTCACCACAGTGAGATTACACATTGAAGGGAACCTATATTAGGTGATATCTTATAGCGAGCTGAGTGGTGAAAGGGTTACATGTATATGTATATTTTACACATATGGGATCATGGCTAATTATGTTTACAATTACGGTAATTATTTTTTGGGTCTACAATTTACAGTAATGTCCCTAATACAGTCAAATATACCCTTTACTGCAAAACTGTTACTGACTCCTTTTTTGTCTAATCTACATTCCCTATAGTACCTAACAGTAAATATCACTCATTGTGTAGACAGTATGTTGCCAAAAATGCACACATTTGAAAAAAAGGTCCAAATGAAGCGGATTACAGTAAAAATGAACTGACTAAGAAAACAACAGATGTTACTGTAAAATGTCTGTTGTTTGCTGGGAAAGAGTAAAATATTACATGAAATACTGTTTCTGTATTGCCATCAAATATTAGTTTTTAGACAGTGGTTGTGCAGTGATAGAGAATCTGTGCTAGTGTTTGAAAGAATGATTGGATACTGAACAAGGTTTGCTGTGTTTTAACAAAGTTGGTGTATAAAGAGAAAACTTTGTTTGCATTGTGAAATGCAGAGTTGGTATGTAAAAAACAGGATATTAACTATTTGGCTGTTTGTATGAGGTAAATGTGTTGCTGTGTTTAGAGTTTTGAAAATGTATCTCAAGTATTGGGAAACGCATGTTAGCAGTTGTAAAAAACTGTAATATAGCACATTGAGTACCATGAGCCCAGAATAAAATAGCAGTTGTGACAAAGCAGTTGGTTTAAATGTACATAAAGTTCTCCAACCTAATTAAAATGTTTCTAATTGTTGTTTAGTTGTTGGGTGATTAATTGAACAAGGGCTCTGTCAAACCTTTAATCAGCTCCTGATTAATATATTTGTAATCAGTTCCGGCGTGGTGTGATGTATCTGTTAGTGCTGCAGAGCAATTGGGGGTTGGTTGTTTGTGCAGGAGTCATTTCCACGTTTGGCAGCAGAGCTGTGTAGGAACGCGTTACATTTACTCCGTTACGTTTACTCAAGTAGCTTTTTGGAAAAAAATTTTACTTGTGAGAGTAGTTTTAATATGAAAGACTTCTACTTTTACTTGAGTAAATATGTGTTGAGAAAAACACGACTTTTACTCCATCAAATGGAGTTACATCCGTTACAATCGGATTTGTGCCGCGTGCTACCTTACTTTAGTTTTCTAAATAATTCGTTATTTCAATGAGAAGACTGACCAATGTCTTGTCACCTGAGTATGTGTGACCAATCAAATGAAGCCGGTCAGTCACGTGTCCCATATGCAAACTTTCTCCACCGGTAGCAAAAAAAAAAGGGAGAGCATCCCTGGCCTCACATACAGCCAATGTTTACATTACAAACGTGTAAAAAGAACAGTTATATAATGCACTATCAGTTGTGTCTGCCAAAAAGTGTGGACATTTCAGCCTCCAAGAGCTCGACATCAAATTTGAGGAAACACGTTGCGATAAGTTTGACGTATGTATAATTTTGACTTATTTGTGTAATGCTATATCAAATCAAATCAAATCAAAGTTTATTTGTATAGCGCTTTTCACAACACATGTTGTCACAAAGCGCTTTACAGGATTTAAAAGGTTAACAATACTATGGGTCCAGAACCCTAATGAGCAAGCCAAAGGCGACAGTGGCGAGGAAAAACTCCCTACGATGGTGGGGATTAGGAAGAAACCTCGGGAGAACCAAGACTCAAAAGGGAACCCATTCTCCATTGGGCGGCCCGTTAACACACAAATTACACAAAATACAGACAAATACACAAGTCACACACAAATCACACAATCAGACTAAGTAAAGGTAAAAATGAAAGTTATATATATATATATATCTTATATCTCTGAGGTATAACTTTTGTATGATGTAATTATTAAATGTAACACAGTGCAACACTAAAAACAAGTTCAAACTCTGTGAGTGTACACACTAGCAATATACAATGATTAAGTTTGCTACAAATTGATTCAGTTGGCGTCAAGTTGTATCTACACGTATTGGCTGACAGTCTCATCAGTTAGTGCCTTTGTGGAACACATTAAAGTTACACAGACCTAATAATTAGGAACAAACAAAAATACATATTTATAATAAAGAATATTTATATATTATATTTATTTATAATATTTATAATAATAATGATTTTCGTAATCATTAAAAGTCATTGTTTCCAGTAATTCAATTTTCCATGATGTAATTTATTGACACGAGACAGTACTCTGCATTTACTCACTATTGAGTAGCTTATAATCAAAGTACTTTTTTACTTTTACTCAAGTACATTTTTGGATGCATACTTTTACTTTCACTTTTACTTGAGTAAAATTTGGTTCAAGTAACAGTACTTTTTCTTGAGTAAAATTGTTGAATACTCTACCCACCTCTGGCAGAGAACATGAGTTTGAGTTGAGCAGAGAGAGTGGGTATGAGTTGAGTTTGGTTTGACTTGGGCAGAGAATGTGGGGTTGAATATGGGTTTGAGTTGAGGTGAGTTTGGGTTTGAGTTGGGCAGAGAGTGTGGGGTTGAGTTTGGGTTTGAGTCTGCAAGAGCTAGATGTTTTATCTTTTACCAGAAAGGTGTAGTTGCATCTTTGTGTGGTGTCTTTTAAGTTAGTGGTTTTGTACAGAATGATAACAAGTGGTGTTATCACCACAAATGTGACTTTGAGTTTGAGACCCACACTGAGCTCCTAGAATAGAGTGTTAGGGTGTAATGGAGAGAGAGAGAGAGAGAGAGAGAGAGAGAGAGAGAGAGAGAGAGAGAGAGAGAGAGAGAGAGAGAGAGAGAGAGAGAGAGAGAGAGAGAGAGCACAGGTTGGGAGGAATAGATGGGGGGATGAAGGCCAGTGAAAAGCTAGAGGAACTACCTGCTGAGATCCTTTCCTTTGTAGTTTGTCTCCCATAATGCATAGCACCACCCCTCCTCCAGAACAGCCAATCAGCATTGGATGCCTACCCAGCTCCTTGAGCAGAACAGATAATGCAGAGCTAACCTTCACACAGTTGACCTTATTTCACAGCTGATAAGAGATTCTTTTGTTCCTGACGACCACAAGCCACCTGTCTCTCTCCTACTTCTGTTTAAAAGTAAAAATCTTCTCTTTCTCTCTCTCTCTCTCTCTAAAAATTCCTTAAGTAAAGGAATAAGAAGTTAAGGAATAATAAGGTGAACTACATGTATATACACATACACATACATACCCATTAGCCATCAGAGAGTGATATCACTCACTGTCCCTCTTACGCTGGCAGGCCATGCCGTATTGAGCTGTGTGTGTGCAGCGGTCTCTGCTCTTCTGGTAGGGGAGTTAGGGGAGGTAGGGGAGTTTCTCTGGATCAGAGAGGCTGTCCAATGTGGGGTGTTTCTGGCAAGAAGGAGGGGTGATGTCCTGGAGATCCTGAAATTTCAGTCTTGTGAGTGTTAATGAATTTTGTGTAGAATTTGTAACAGATATCAATCTGTTTTGGGCATTTTGCCTGGAAATGCAGCTCTGTTTTGGTTTTATTCAGGCATGTTCTGTTTTCCTGGGACACCCAGGATCTTCTATTCCTGCCAGTCTCTATAGTCTCTATAGCCAGTCTCTACTGTATAGCTAGTCTCTATAGTCTCTATAACCAGTCTCTACTCTGTAGCTAGTCTCTATAGTCTCTTTAGGGCCAGATAACATTACATTCTACTTTGTAATCTTGTCTGATTTTGCCACTATTCTGAGTATGCTTCTCTCAGATTGACTGTAATTTGGTTGGTCCAGATTTCCTGGTTCTGAATCTGGTGAGTGTGAGTTTGTTTTTGTCTGTGTTAGTGAGTGTTAGTGTGTTTGAGTGGGATAGTCTGTGTGAGTGTGTATTTGTGTGTCTTTGTGTTTGTGTGTTAGTCTGACTGTGTTAGTGAGTGTTAATGTGTGTTAGTCTGTGCAAGAGTGTTAGTGTGAGTTAGGTTTGTGTGAGTGTGTTTGTGTTAGTGTGCATTTGTCTTTGTGAGTGTGTTAGTGAGCATTAGTGTTAGTGTGTGTGTGTTAGTATGTGTGTGTGTGTGTGTATGTGTGTTAGAGTGTTAGTGAGTGTTTGTGTCTGAGTGTGAATGTAAGTGTGTGTTAGTGAGTGTTAGTGAATATGTGTGTGAGTGAGTGTTAGTGTGCGTTGGCATGTGTTGGTGAGTGTGTTAGTGAACGTGAGTGTATGTTAGTGAATGTGAGTGTGTATTTGTGAGTATTAGTATTAGAGTGAGTGTCAGTATGTGTTGGAGTGTGCTGGTGTGAGTTTGGGGTTCCTGTTCCAGTTGAGGATCTTTGGAGTGTTGTGACACGTGTCCAGAGAGTAGAATTATTATTATTATTATTATTATTATTATTATTATTGTTACTATTATCATCCTCGTAGGGGCAGCTCATTCAAACGGTGTTCCTCAGGCAACATTAGCTCCACCTTGTGCAAGTCCTTGATGTTATGTGATTAATCATCAGATGTCTTTGTCTACATCTTGAACTTGAAATTCTCAAACACTGAGGCACATTGAGAGCATGTTTAAAGAGTGTGGAGGTCTATTAAACATTTCTGTGCTGAAGACCAAAAATCCACCATTTCTGGTGAGCTTGTGACACCTTAACCTTCCCCGCCTCTCTGCCTGTAAGACACCTTAAACAAGCCCCGCCTCTCTGACTGTAAGACACCTTAAACAAGCCCCGCCTCTCTGACTGTAAGACACCCTTAAACAAGCCCCGCCTCTCTGCCTGTAAGACACCTTAAACAAGCCCTGCCTCTCTGACTGTAAGACACCTTAAACAAGCCCCGCCTCTCTGCCTGTAAGACACCTTAAACAAGCCCGCCTCTCTGACTGTAAGACACCTTAAACAAGCCCCGCCTCAGTAAATCCTTAGGTGTTCTATAGTGCTGACTTGCAAATATTGATTACTGTATTTCCTCTGTG